>NC_056737.1:754929634-755052134 GCF_019279795.1 Protopterus annectens | reverse complement strand
GCTAGAGAGGAATTGTGATATGATTAGAACATCATCAGCAAAGTGCTGTATTTTTGATGACATTTCAGCATTTACATTAACTCCTTCTATATGTTTATTATTTTTAATTAGGTTAGCCCAGGGTTCCATTATTATGGTAAATAATAAAGGTGAGAGTGGACAGCCCTGTTTTGTAACTTTTAAGATAGATACATGTTGAGAGATATATGGGCCTTTTTTATGTATGCTAAGGCTCCTTTATATAGTTGTTCAAACAGATTTACAAATGTATCATTTCAGTAATATGAACAGATAATCCCAGTTCACAGAGTCAAACGCGAAGTTTATGTCTAGGCTTATTAATGTCAGGTCTTTCTTTTTCTTATTAGCATAATCAATTAAAGTTAAAGTTCTTCTTATGTTATCAAACGTATTTCTATTTGTAATAAAGCCTGTTTGATCTTCTTCAATTATATTTGGAAGCATTTTCTTTAGTCTGTCCACAAATATATTCATAAACATCTTGTAATCAATGTTTAGCAGAGAGATGAGCCTATATGAGGAGCACCTCATTGGATCTTTATTGATTTTCAAAATTGGAGAAATAAAAGTGTATTTCCAAGATGGAGGAACTGTAGGCTCATTCTGGGCTCTCAAAAATACATTTTGTAGTAATAAAAGAGCATTTTTAGACATTATTTTATAGATCTCTGGTATAATGTCATTTCCTGGTGCGTTATTTAACTTGAGTTTGTTTATCTGAGTATGGATGTCAGTGAATGAGATGTGTTTATCTATTAATTTAACCTGTTGTTTAAGGTTTTTATTCATATATTTAGTTATGAATTCTTTTATTTTATCTTTTGATTCCACATTAACTTTATTGTGATTAATTTTATGAAAGTAGTCCCTAAACATATCCAGAATTTCTAGTATATTGGAAACTTTCTTATTTTTCTAAAGGAAAATATCTCTTTGATATGGTTTTGTTTGCTAAGTCTTTTTGTTTTATTTTTAAGTTTATTTTAAAAAATCGGGATTTATTGAAAAGGATAAAAATTTATATTTCTCTAGGCATATTTTGGTTTTGTGGTTTAAGATTTCTTTATATTCATTATTTAGTTTATTGATTTCTTTTGCAACTTCTTTATTGGCGATATCCTTATTGTTGAGTTTAAGTTTGTCTAATTTATTCTGTATGTCATGTAGGTCTTTATCCCATGTTTCCTTTTTATTATTATACCATCTGACATTTTGTCCATATAAATATGCTTTCAAGGCATCCCAGATATATATATATATATATATATATATATATATATATATATATATATAAAACCGAGACATCTGGTGTAGCATTTGTTTGTTTCTATAAAATTTTGTGTCTCCTTCTTTATGAATTCTTTGAAAATTTTTAATTGAGATAGATATGCTGGAATTCATTTAAACTGTATGCTATGCATTACATTTACATAAAGTTCAAAGGTTATTGAATTATGGTCTGATATTGGGCAAGAGATGATCATAGATTTCGATAAATCATTCACTAGTTGGTTGGAGATCAGGACTCTATCTATCTTAGAATAAGACATATGTCTATTCGAAAAAAAGGTATATGGTAAAGACTTAACATCAGCTTGATTGTTAATGTCATTCAAATGATATGAATTTATAAAGTCCTTTAGATGTTTAGCATTAGCAGAAATTTTCCTTTTCCCTTGAATGCTTGTGTTATTTTCATTTATGGTATAATTGAAGTCAGCAGCAATGATGATGTCTCCTTTGGAAAGGAGTACTACTTGATTTAAGTGTTGTTTCACTGTATTAATACCTATACCTGGTATCCAATATACATTGATGAAAGTAAAGATCTTCCTATTGATCTGAACTATGACTAGGCAAAACATTCCTTTGTCATCTTTGTATGTCTCAATTATCTTGGGAGTAGGTAAAGATTTGCTCCACATAATAGCTACCCCTCTTTTTTGTTAAGTGTGTGCTCTGAGCTGACTAAGGATGTATACTTGTTAGTGTTTAATTTTGATATATCCTCTTTCAAAAGATGAGTTTCTTGGAGACAGATTAGGTTAAATCTATGTAAATTTAGGTATCTGAATAAACTTCCCCTTTAACATGGTTTATTTAAACCATTAATATTTAGTGAAATCCCTTTAAGGTTACCATTTTATATATGTAGAAATATATAGAATATGCTCATCTTATCATGTTTTATAAGTATTTCTAAACTTTTCCCTCCTTTAGTAATTATTTTAATCAAATCTGGTAAGTTCTTATGTGGGTAAGAAGATCTTTGAATTTTATTAAAAACAAGAATATAGTTGTAAAGCATGAAGTGGATGTCATATCAGTATATATATTGTAACAATGAATAAGTAACAAAATGTTAGGAATTAAACTCGCAACCAGCCTGGAGTTATAAACTCCAAATTTGAGTAGCATCAACCACTCGAATTGCTACCCTGTCCATAACAGCAGTAATCCAGCTACCACCTATTATCTGTAAACATTAAGGTTTGCAAAAGCAATATTAGACTCATCAATTTTTAATAACTATTATAAAAGTCCTATTCAGATTATATACTTTTTCTTTATATGTTAATAGTATCATTCAAGCATTCTATAATTTCAAATCTTTAAGAACTACATTAGTTAACATAGGCTATCAGTGGGAACATATAAACATATCAGGTAAATCATCAAAACACTTCTAATGCTTAAGAACGATCAGTTAAAGGACAATAAAAGGGAAATTCAAATTAACAGATCCTATGTAAATCTAATAAATAAAGCCTGACTTGTTCATGAAAATTATTAATAATATAATGTATTTGTTTCACTCTTGAAGACTTGTCTTTTTGGCCTTGAGAAGAGTGGGAGTTAGATCTGATACTTAGAGATACTAGGTGGGAACAGGTGGTAGGAATGCTTTTGGTGTGTGGCGGCAACAGGGGTGTGACATTTTCACTGAACTTGTCAGCCAGAAGGTTTTGCTATATCCACAGGTTCTGTATATGTAGTTCAATTAACTAGACATTCACCACAAATCTGGGCCTTTCCTTTGAGGTTATGTACGTAACTAAAGAACGCCTTATGATAGTCCTTAGTTAGGGATGCTAATTTGGCTTCATCCTTACCTTTTAGAGGACTTCACAAGAAGTCTTATTTGCATATAATCTCACAGACACACACACACACACACACACACACACACACACATTATTTATTTTTTACTTCAGGCTCTCTAGTACCTGTATGTTGAATTCCATTTAGCAGTATGTCCTCGGTGCTCTACTGCACTCTCATTTCAGGTGGTGGAAGTGAAACTGAGCATGTACTTCATCTAAGGACCAATTTCAAATTGAACAGAAGTAATGTTTTCCCATGGATGTGTCCACCACATATACATTCTTCTCTGCCTGTTTCACAAGGCAGCATAAAAACACCTAATACACTGAGGCAAACCTCTTTTTAATGGGGCCAGGCCTTTGAAAGCAAAACATAACATCATAGATCAGTTGGTGTTCTAAGGAGTGTCACCTCTTTTAACATATTTACATAAGCAGCAAAGTTTTGAAATGCAAAATGTTAGATTGCTAGTTACTGTTAGGATGACCTTTTTAAACTTTAATGAATATTCTGTGCTGTGGGCAGCTTACTAAGTGAGTTACTAAAGAGTAAGCCATTTGAAAGGTGACAGAGCTCTTTTATATACAAACCTTCAACTGGAGACAGACAGCTATCAGGCAAAGGTGACTCTGAAAGGACTGAATAAGTGCACCTGTCACCACTGGGCTTCCGGATATTGGCTAAGGCTCTTGCCACCCCCATAGTGCCATTTTTAGACAAGGCTCAAAAGACAAACCCACCACCTTAGAAAACAATAAAGGAAAAAAACTAAGGGTAATGCTGCTCAACGCCAGAAGTCTAAATCTAAAGATGCAGGCTCTCGAAGCACTCCTCAGTATGGAGAGCATCGATGTCTGTGCAGTAACTGAAACCTGGTTCAAGGCTCCTGAGAGCACCCCAGCCCTACCAGGTTATACCTCGTATCATGCATTTCGGCCCCAAAACCTGGGCCAAACCACAAAAGGAGGGGGAGTGTCCATATTCATTAAAGACACCCACACCTCCAGGTTAGTGGCAACGCACGAAGCATCGGAGACCATCCATGTGCAACTAACCGTAGGCAAAACTGCTATACAACTTGTAGCATGCTACAGACCACCCTCACAATCTCAGGAACTCCATTCAGCCTTCCTGAAGACACTGGAGGATATGAATGTCTCACCAAATACCATCATATTGGGAGACTTCAACCACCCAAACATAGACTGGGTGCATTACTCAAGCCCCAACACCCTAGCCCAGAGGTTCCTGGAATTCATCAACTCAAATGCGATGGAACAACTAGTCACCTCCCCCACAAGGGGAAATAATATACTTGACCTGATCATCACAAACATGGGGACAAAATGCTCAACACCGGAAGTATTCCCCTCACTAGTGAGATCAGACCATAAACTAATAACCCTAGATATTCATATCCCACCTCCACCCCCAGCACAAAAGACCACAGTGAGAAACTTCTCAAAAGCTGACTTTACACTCCTTAGGACTGAAATGGTATCCTTCAAGCCCACTGGGCCAGTGGAAACCACATCCCACACTGCTGAATCCTTCACAAATGCTTTCTACGGGCATCTCCAAGAATGCATGGATCATGCAATCCCAAATAAAACCAAGACCCTTTCCACCAAAGGCAGGCATCCTATCTGGTGGACCCCAGCCATAAACAAACTTTATAACAAGAGAAGGAAGCTACTGCAAGACAGAGCAAAATCCCATAAAGGGAAGGCATCCCTGATCAGCACTAGCAAAAAACTACATTCGCTAATAAAATCATTAAAGGCCAACTTTGAGAGAAAAATCACTAAGGACACTAAAGAGAATCACAAGGCCTTCTTCAGTTATGTTAGAAACCTGGGCGGAAACCCTCAGATATGCGCAGAGTTAGTTCATAACGGCAAAAAATACACTGAACCCACAGATATTGCCAACATACTGGCAGACAGGTTCAGTGCAAATTTCTCCCCTCCCTCTCCCCCAAAAGATGAAATAAATATCTCAGCTGAATGCAACCTCCCTGAAATCTCAGATGTCCAGGTGAGAGCTGCCCTCAGCACAGCTAAAAATACAGCATCCATGGGACCTGACGGTGTCCCGGGTTGCGTGCTACGTGAACTCCTAGAGGAGCTAAACCCGCACATAAGAACACTGTTTAATCTTAGCCTTGCTACAAGATACGTCCCTGAATACTGGCGTACAGCTACAGTGGTCCCACTCCACAAAGGTGGCACCTCTACAGACCCTGAAAACTACCACCTCATAAGCTTGACCAGCCTGGTCTGCAAAGCTATGGAAAGGATCATTATGGAACTCACAAACAAAGACATCGGGGACCTACAGACGATTGACGCTACCCAGTTTGGCTTTGTAAAAGGCAGATTCTGTCTTTTAAACCTGGTGGACTTTTTTGAAACAGTCACTAGAGCCATCGATGAAGGCAAAGCAGTTCATACAGCCTACCTGGATCTGGCAAAAGCCTTCGACACAATACCCCATTCAGGCATCATAGACAAGCTCAACAGCTTAAATGTAAACCCATTTGTCACAAGATGGGTTGCAAACTGGCTAAAGGACAGAACCCACAAAGTCAGAATAGCAGGAGCTATGTCAGACTCTAAGCCAGTCACAAGTGGAGTCCCACAGGGCTCTGTCTTGGGACCCCTCTTGTTCGGCATTTATTTCTCAGATGTGCAGGCAACATAAGGGGGTTGTGGCTGACAAAGTTCGCAGATGACTGCAAACTAGGTGCCATAGTCGGCACACCAGCTGACACATGCATCCTCCAGAAGGGCCTCACAGAAATAGATGACTGGTGCCAGAGTCATGGCCTTAAACTAAATGCCAAAAAATGTATAGTCATCCCCTTTGGAAAAAACAAAGTACCCACAAATTACCACATAGGTGGTAATCCACTAAGTACAGAAAAAGTAATCAGAGACCTGGGGACCCAAGTTGACAGTGACCTTTCATTTGACACCCACGTCACCAAAGTGGTTAGAAAGACCTTCTACCTTGCCCACCTTATCATGAAGGGATTCACATCCAGATCAAAGGTTGTCATTGTACCCTTATATTCCTCCCTTATCATGCCTATGATTGAGTACAATGCCACATTTGGTATGTACCTCACCCGGCACCTGCAGCAGCTGGAGAGACCCCAAAAGTACCTTTCCAAGAGGATCAAGGGTCTCCAGCATATGCCATATGCTGCTGGACTGAAAAAGCTCCAACTCTATTCAGTAGCATACCGCCTGCTCAGAGGTGATTTATGCCTTACGTACAAGGCCATGTCCAATTCAGAATTAATGGACATGCTCCACCTCAAAAAATCCAAATCCATCAGAGCCACGAGAGCTAAAGATCTAAACCTCAGCACAAATATGAATAGGACATGCTGGAGTGACAGACTCATAACCCAGAGGCTTCCCGCACTCTGGAACAGGATACCTGTCCATGTTAGGCAGAGCCCCTCACTGACTCTCTTCAAGAGAAATCTGGACGAATGGATGGGTGATCGTAGGTTTACCCCGGGGGTCATCTCTGTGTCATTGCTAGATAGAGGCACAGTAAACTAAATTTAATTTAAATTGTACACTTTTCTATCATTACATGGGGTGGCGAAAGCCACATACACTTTGGCAAGACTTATAAATGCCCTAGGGCAGATAGCCTAGTACTATACTATGAAACTATGAAACTAATACCCCCCCCCACACACACACCTATTGTTTAAATGCAAATAATGTTGAGCACTCTAATACTGAAGGTACATATATTCATGAAGTGGCCAGAGAAAGCCAGGCATGAAATGTTGATAAAGGTAGCAAGTAAACAGGAACATTTTTACTGATAGACTGTTTATAGAGAAAGTCTGCATATCTCTTAGCATTTCAAACAAGGAAAATTAATGTATGCACACACACTTCAATGGCATCAAAATGAAGCTTTTCCTTGCAAACCCTTTAGTTGACTGTGTACGCACACACACTCAAATGACACCAAAATGAAACATTAACCCAAACTACCCCCTTCAGTAGTTTGTCTGTGTATGCACAATCACGTAAATGATACCAAAATGAAACATTTCACGAACGATGCCTCAAGCAGTTCTCCCATGTATGCATAAGCACTTAATATGATATGAAAATTAAACATTCCAGCCAACAATCTCTCCAGTAGTTTGTCGATGCAAGCACATGAAATGAAATACACCAAAATGGAACCTTTCATTCAATGACCCCTCCAGTAGTTTGCACGTTTGCACAATACATTTAAAATGCTGCTTTCCCTTTCCACATGTGCTATGCAACTGCTGTCCCCTTGCTTACTTGGATCATCAAAACTGAAGCAGGAATAGTAAAATTAAGAAATGAGAAACATACTCAAATGCTGCTGCCTTTTGAACTTCTACTGTGTAGTTCTAAATGCTTGGTAAAATAGCAGAGATTGTTGGAAACATACACTGTAGTACAAAAACTACCTAAGACAAATGAGCGATACCCGAAACAACACTGATCAGTCCTGCAGATTTTATGTAGTCCAATAGCAAAATAGGCTCACTCTTGAACAGACACAATTGCAAGGGAGTTCCACAACAAATTATCCACTGTTTTATAACACCTGTTACCTGGCAAGTCTAGATAATGCCTACGTCACACAATGGGCAGTACCTAAAAAGAAGAGACTACTGATTACAGGGATAAAAGAAAACTCGCTGTTGAGTTTAAATGTAGTTGAGCCCAGAGTTTTCCTTTAAGCAGAAACTCCACCAATGCAGCTACATGATATAAAATGGAAGCTATTGTAGAAACAATAGGTCTACCTGGAGGAGACTGAAAACACTTACATGTCTTAGAAGGAACATTAAAAAAATGCATATTGAGGATATTCATTAAACTACTTCTCACGCTGCTGCTTAATAAGAAAGCCGAATGGAAACTCCTATATTAATTCCTTGAGTTCCTGATTATATTTACAGTACAGGCCTTTATCATTTCTATTTAAAACTTCAGAATCTAAATGTAGTGCGTCATCATAAATACTTAAATTTAAAAGCTTATTGTCCAAAATTGCATTTATTTCATCATCGTTTAGATCACAAGTGGGCTCTAAACTTTCAGGCAAATCAGTCACAATAGATGAAGCTAAACCTGTTAAAATGTATTTTTTTATAAAATAAGAAGGCAATGGACTTGTTTTTCTTTTTTTTAATAGCAGGATAAATGAAAAATGCAATAAATAATATTAATTAATTAACAAATGAAGTTTTCTTCAAACACCTTACCACATTAGCTAGTAAAAGCAGTTCACTTAGAATAAAAGTTGTGAAAAGGAAACTTCTTTATTTAAAACATACCCATTTTGAGTCATGACCTAAAATATAGAACTAAGGAAAATACACACAGTACACCTTTGACAAAGAGTTTTGAGTTAACATTATTCGTTATATATATATATATATATATATATATATATATATATATATATATATATATATACATACACATATACATGTTTGTGTACAAGAAGATATTTTAAAATTTTGCAAAATAAGTTCTAATTCAACAAGACTTACTAAGTTAAGAATGTAAGTTCCATACAGTTGCATTAAAAAGAGTAAATACTTTAATTTTAGGAACATCATTCTGCACTGAACAAGAACAGTAAGTGAAGTTTATGAATAAGTATGAATGTTCTTTATGTACTGATTACTTGGAATGACCAAGTGTAGGAATACAATAAAGTGGATCTTCTTCAAGTGCATATGTGGTAGCAGCTCATGACAAACATGCTCACCACCACTTGCTCTAATTGGCAAGTACTCTAAGTCTCACTAGTCCAATCCTAGTTTATTGCCTAGTCCTCCCACCATCTGATCCTACTGAATTACTTAGCCTTACCAGATCACTAACTAATCCTAAAATTCCCACATTATCCCTAATTCTAGCCATAGCACTCTTTTTCCCTAACCCTAAAGACCATGATTGCTCATTAACCCTAAAACTCTATTCCTCTTCCCTAGCCATAACGCTAACCCCAAACTCCTTTCCAACTGCCTAAACCTAAGATTCCTTTCACACTTGTTAAACCTAAAGTCCTGAATCAGTCCTGAATCAGTCCTGAATCCTAAAACACCACTTTTACTCCTTAAACCTAAAATTCCTCTCCCATTTCTTAAATGTAAAATCTTCATTCATGCCTTAATCCTACAATCCTCTCCCACTCCCTAAACCTAAAACTCCCCAATCCTAAATCACACTCCCGATAGCTGCCTGAAAATCCTCATTGACTTTCCTGGAAGTTTGAACTTTATAAAAAAGTTGTGTAAAACAAGCAATTATTTTTGTGAGGTCAGGAAAAATATACCTATTAAAAGGCTTTCATTAGAACATTTATACCTTATATGTAAGAACAGCCATTACTGTATTACAAGTAGATAACATACCAATATTGCTGATCAGACAAAAGGTCATACAGTTGTACATTATTTACAATCCAAATAGGTGCAGGTTTCGATAATTTTTGGAAAAAATGATAATAGAGAAATGGGTTTAGAATTATGACAGTGGTCTTTTTCAAAGATAGGAGACATGACCTGAAGATGACATAAAGAAAAGTATAGTTTATTATATGAGGGAAAATCTGATATAAAGAATGGTGATCTTTATAAATTTGAAATGTAACAATTCAGTAATAGGCCTACCATACATATGAAGGTGATGATGAAACATGGGGATCCTAACTACTGAGACTGGCTATATGATTTTGCTCTCTCTCTCTGTCTCTTTCTCTCTGTAGCTACTAGTTCAGTGAGCATCTTAATCTCCAGGCAGTACAAAGTATTATGAACATGGGTTGCTCCAGTCCTGAGCTTGGTTTTGTTCTGCTCTGCTCTGAAGTTGAATTTCTTGACATCTGTTTCTCAAACATATGACAACATTGTTATGATCAGAGACCCAACCATAGTCTTGTAGTTAATTTGATCAAAAAGGTGAGGCACTTGCTCATATTTTGACCAAAGGATAAATCAAGATTTCATGGTGGTATTCACTTTATTACTCGTTTATCATTCTTATTTCAAACTCTTCCAGTACAGAAAACACTGTACAATATTCAGTTTTGGATCAATATTACAATTATGTCTGGATAAATCAATAAATAATTGGTTATAACTTTGAAATTAACATTAAAAAACTAATTTGAATACTTATGTGAGGTTTATCAGAAAGGATTACATTTATGTAACTATACACTAGGAAGTTTATTTTCTGGTTTCAACCAAGATTCAGATATGTTCCATATAGTTAGCCTATAATAATTTGTACATTATTCAAGAGTGGAGTTCTGGGAGGCAGGCAGTGATTGAAGTGAAACAAATGCATGGGTTTTTGTCATGAAGTCAGAAGCTGTGCTACAGTATCTGAGGCTGAAGATGCATCTTATATGGTTGGAAAAAGATGAGTTGGTCAAGGCCATCTTCCAGTCCTTAAGTGACAGTTCTTCATCTGTTAATGCCCCTAGGTCTTGTGCCCCAGGTTCAGTGATCAGTTCTTGCTGTCACAGACAGGGAAAGTGTATGGAGGTACAATGGTTCTGAAATTAGCTTCTATTAGGATACTGGTCTTCTTTGGGTTGAATCTGAGCATGTACACGTTACATGCAAATATTTTAAAAGTAGCTTTCCAAAGATCCAGGTGCGGTGGTCTGATCAAGATCAAGCTGGAGCTAACCATCATCAGTTCATCTGCATCAGTTTTGGTCAAATCTCCTTATGTCATGCCCTAATGGTAGCACATGCAAATGAAGTAAGCACGGGCTAGATTCCACTATCACAAGTATTGGAGTTTCAGCGTGAGGAATTAAGCTCAGAAATGGCATCTGAACTTTACATGTTATGTATAATCAGAACCATTGTAGAATACTGTTAATGAATGTCCAGATTAAGACCCATGTTATCTTGTTACGTGGAGATCAAGGACATCCAGAATGAAATAAAACTTTCATTACTTAACATCAAGAGCTCAATGAAGGCCTTCATTATATAGCAAGTTTAACTCTGTGATGATGACTTTTGAAGCCAGAGTAGAATTAATCACAGAGGCCATGGATTTATGAGAAAAGTGCATATTACAAATATGTAATTGCATCAGTGACGTTTGGTTGGATTCAGTCTATAATTACCTAGAATACCCACATTTAAAGAATGGTTCTTAAAGTGCAGACCAACAGTGTTTTCAAATGCAGTGCTTATAACTGGTCTCCAGAGAGGAGAGAGAAAAACCTAATGGATCAGATGCCCTCCTTAAAAAATGGTAATCAACTTAGTTGGTTCAGGGAGTTAAGGTAATATACACAGAGTAGAAATAGTGTGACCTCGTGTAATATATCACATAAAACTTCACACAGAGAAGAAGTACAGAAGCAAATCCCAAATGTTGACACTACAATATTCACTAGAACTTACAAAAAAGGGTCTCCTGTTGTAATAAAGGCACCATTTTCTGAAACAAAATAAGCAGTCTCCTCACAATTTTAAGTAAAGGTCTTTTTATTCATGAAATATGTTAGATAGAAATAGATCATCTTTGTTTGTGGGCTGCAGCTGTGATCTCATGGAGCAGTCACATTAAAATTATTCTGCTCTTTTTTGAGAGCCTGTAGAAATTAATACAGCTATAGGAGCTGAGATCACATGACCATCATGATCAATGCTTTCTTATATAAAGCAATACAGAGATAGACATAAGCATTTATATTCAGAATGACATTTTCTTCTAATATAGCAGTATTCCATATGACTAAAGAAAAATGTAAAATCTGCACACTTATCTTTTTCACACTGTACTCTGATTGCCACCTTACTAAACAGTACAGTATAGGGAATACTAATGCTGACTAATGCAGATTAGTCCCTTAGGATGTACAAAATTTTTTAAACATTTCCAGACTTTAATGTTGTATACAGCACTAAACAACATTTCAGCATGCATATAGACTGCCTCTGTTTGCAATTCTTATTAAGGTACGTGCCTAGTGCTACATTTCAGGCACGTTAAAGACTCAAAAGGTGCATAAAGAACAGCTTCACTGTTATGATATTATTACAACCAGTGCTCCCAAACTTTCTGTAAATGCTATGCAAATTAAGAATGTGAAATAACTATTCAATGAACTCAGCATTTCACATATAAAAAATGTCTGCTATTATCTACAAAGGGAAATCAAAATCTGTGCAGCTGAATGTAACATATAATATATTATTGCATTCCTATGCATTACTAACCTGCATGGCTACACATAATACACGTGTACCTGCAATTCTACTTTGTATAGCAAGATTAAGATTAAATTCCATTTACTCAGATATCATCACTCTGTCTGAAAGGTACTGATAATAGCTCTGTACTGTATTGTGCTCCTTTTCTGGTGAGTGGGAATAAATCATGTTTCTGCTGATAAACAAACAAATGCTCTCACTGGGCTATGCAGTATTGGCTTAACATTTACATCACTGAAGACATGCTTACTCTTATCTGGCATTTTGTTTAAAAAAACATTGTTGGTAATATCACTTCACAGATAATGTCTGTCGAATAAGTAGGTTCGTTTTCCAGATAAATCAAAAAATGCATCTGTGATGTCCAGTTAATATCCCACCAGACTGCCACCAGTAAGTGACATCCCCCATTTAAACCCAGGTCAGTAATTAAGGAGCCTCAAAACTCACTACTGACTCCAGTGTGGGAGTGTCATGGAAAACACCAGAACACAAAGCACTCAAGAGTAAAATTTCACAATTTCCCTTAAGACCACAATAGGAACACACTTTATTTCCTGGGACTGGACTATATATCTCTGTCCACCCCAAACGTAATCCCTTATTATACACTTCAGAGCAATGTGTTCCAGTTTAAGACCTCTGACTCACTCATACTCAAAATAAATTCAAATCTCACCCACTCAAACACTTATGCGAAGGCTGACACAGATTTCCAGCTGTGTCTCCTCCCTAATAAAAATGGTAAACACTGCCGTTAGAGTCAGTCAGGTCTACATGCCAATCAAAGGGTGATCAATTATTACAAATTAAATATCAAAATAAATGATAGCTATTACCAGAAGCAGCCAGGCATTTGAGGTGACCTGGGAGTATCAAACAGGTATAAACATTCTCTGATCTCTAAAGAATACACTGATTGTCCAGACACAATGTAAAGTAATGAAAAACATTTAATAATAAGTAAAATTTATTATTAAAAAATGTAAATTAATAACTTTCAATAAATACCAGAATTCAGTCACCAGAAATATAAAATTAAACTGTAGGATAGAAGTCCGTCATTTTAGAAAAAACTCTAAATAATTAAACTTCTAATGTAACTAGACAATATTGTCCCTGATCTAATCTAAAACATAACAGCAAGACAAAGGCAGGCTTACAGTTTTTGTTGAGTCCTTTTTCTGGGTATCCACTGCACAGCACTGTAACTGATTGCAACTCATAACTAGTTGTTCTTCAACTAATTTCAGCAGTCTCTTTTATAGTCCAGGTTAACAGTCTCAACTGTCTTATTTTAAAAATAACAATCAGCTGTTTGAAAAAGTTCTTCTCCCTGCCAATTATCTGTTCAAATAAACACATAGCAACCAGGAAAATTCTAATGACATCATCTACTGATCAGCTGATTCTTCACAGACAGTTTGTACTTCAGAATCTCCCTCACAAACATGTGCAATTAGAAATGTATCAAAACACTGACATATTCTTTAAACATTTTGTATAAACAGGGAAATACTCAACATTTTAAAAAATTATTTATATTTTCACAATTAGACATGCTGACATAAAATACAAGTTAATCTGAGAATATACTCAACTCTCCTGCCAGACATGCTAACACAGATGATAGTGTTTTCACTTTCTTCACATTTCTCCCCCCTTATGACTCAAGCATGATTTTCAAGTTACCCTTGAAAACCGACACTTAAGAAAAATGGGTTTACCTGGGAATATTAACCCACTTCTGTCCTGGACAATCTATCCACATTGGCATTATTAACTCCACTGTGATGTTGTATGGTCATATAATATGCTTGCAATCCTAGACTCTACTTCAGTAACTTGGCATTTTGCTTACTGACCCTATTAAGCCATGTTAAAGGGTTGTGATCTGTGAGTACAGTGAATTTTCTCTCATAAAGAGGGCGGCAACTTTAGCAATGCTCACATTATGGCCAAACATTCTTTTTCCATGGTTGCATGACACTCTTCTCTCAGTTGGAGTCTGTGGCTCAGATTTACCACTGGGTGCTCTTCTTCTTCTGTGGAAACTTGGCTAAGTACAGCTCCCACCCCATAATTTGAAGCATCTACCTGTACAATAAATTCTTTATTTTAATCTGGGCTGGATAATTCAGGGGGTCCTCCCAAAATCTCTTTAAGTTTGTGGACTGCCTGTTCACAATTTGTGGTCCATGCTATCTTTTCTGATTAATTCTTCCTAGTTAGGTCAGTAAGGGGTGCAGCTATGGTGTTGTAATTGGCCACAAATTTCCTATAGTACCCTGCTGTCCTTAGAAATGATCTCACTTGTTTCTTAGTAGCAGGAAATGGCCATCGTTGAATAGCTTCCACCTTGACAGGTACTGGCCTAATTTTACCACTTCCCACTATGTGTCCTAACTAAGTGATCTTTGCCATACCCACTTGACACTTAATGGGTTTAATGATTAATCCTGCCCTACTTAATTTATCCAAGACCTCCCTAACATGTTGGTCTGCAAATGTAGAGTTTAACCTTGCCACAAGACCATTAGTCTGGGGATAGTAGGGGTGGTCTTTAAATGTTTCACCCCACAACACTTCCACAAACAAATCAGCAGGTCTGACATGAAGTTGGCAATTTGGTCAGTCAGTATCTCCCGTGGAAAACCTACACTGCTGGAAATTCCTTGCAAAGCATTTGCCATGTTTTCTACATCAATATTATGTGAAAAAGGGATATTAAGAACTTTAGCTAGAAGTGGCAGGTGGCGCTGTGAACTGCTGTACTACCTTACCTTCCAGCCCTCCCTTAGGAGTCCACTTTCTATAAAACAAACCTTTGTTCCTATATACAGACTCTCCCCTTACTTGAACCTTAGGTGCTTCTTTAGCCATCTCCCTCAAACTTTGTAACATAGGATCTGTAAGTTGAACCTGTCTAAACTCTACTTTCATGACCTTCCTCAGCTCCCCTTCCAAAGGAAGCGAAGTCACTTCCAACAGCTGTGCCTCATTATCACTCTGGGTACCACCACTCACTTCTGTCCTCACAGTCACCATGTCTTAGGGAACATCAGCACGCACCAGCAGCTGTGGCTCACATTCAGACTTACTGCTACCAGATAGCACCTTCTCTGAAACAACCACCACACCAGTCCCAGCTTCAGATATGAAATCTTTTTGAGTCTCTCCCAGACTAGCAGGCCTAAATGCCTTTCTCCAAGCCTGACTGTGTGTCACTGCATGTACACAAGGTACTACATCATCAAAGTCGTTTGCTATCAGGACATCTGCAGGAATATCCTCAAACATACCTACTTGCTTGCTTCCTCTTCCACCTTACCAGTCAAAATGAACTCTAGCCAAAGTTTTCAGAATACGGTCCCTCCCAACTCTCTGACTAGAGTGGACTGCCGAAGCAAGTACTGCTCTTCTGTAACACTGCAGGACTCACAATTGTTATATCAGAAGCTGTGTCCTTAGCACTTACCTGTGTACCATCTACTAAGATAGGATATACATTTTGGTGATAATATGGCACCCAGTTGTTTCTAAACAACTTACTACTGGCAGCTTGTCATCCAGAATTACTGGCTACCTCACCTTCTGTTTCTCACCTTGCCTTGATGGATATTTGGCTGCTATGTGTCCCCTCTGGTTACAGTTGAAACATCTAATCCCTAACTGTGCACTTGGATTAGCAGTTTCTCCCATTACTGATGTACTCTGTTGGAGTGGTTTAGACTGCCACCCATGGCTTCCCTTATGTCCATAAGCAGCACTGGGTATCCCTTTCTTATGCAGTGGTGCTCTGCTTGCCAAGTAGAGATCACACTTTCCCCCAACTCCTTGGCAGAGTTACAATCCCGGTGTGCAAACTAGACTATCATGTCATCAGGCAAAGTACTGAGGGCTTGTTCCCTCACCAAAAAGTCTGTCAGTCCTTCAAAAGTGGTGACCCAACACCCACTCATCTATCTGTGAAAGTAAGTACTTAAGTCAGTAATATAATCACGTACACTTTCTTCTGCCTTGTGTCTATGTTCAAGAAATGTTTCCCTATATGCCTTAGGTGTAAGTTTGAAACAGTCAAGCAAGCAACATAATTCAAACAATCTACATCATTTTACTTTGCTACAGTCTGAACAGCTTTACCATGGAATAAGGGAGTCAGGAGCCAAATCCAGAGCTCACGGTCAACATCATATTGTCTACATACTCTCTCAAAAACATGAATAAAACTATTAAAGTAATCCCCACCCCTGTACTGAGGAAAAAGTTTACTGACCTTTACAGTTTCTGGGGTCCAGTTATTACCTTCCCTATTACCTCCATGATCCCCTCAAAGGGTTTGAAGCTCCATTTCATGTCAACACTGTCTCTCATTGTCCTCAGCTTCTAAATGCCTCAGTCTCTCTGCTGATTTCAGCTCAAGACATTTGTCCTCCAAATGTTGGGTCTTCAGGTGCATGTGCTTCTCAGTTTGTAGACGTAGCATTCACTCCTTAGCCTCCAGTTCATATTGGTGCCACTTCTCTTCAACCTCCAGTTCCAACCTCCTTAACTCCAGATGGATTCTCAGGTCCTCTGAAGAAAATGTGGACTGTCCTGTCTTGGCAGGCTGCACATCACCAACACCAAACTGGATATCCTCTGAATGACTTATCTGAGTTGTGGCTGCAACCAAGGCTGAAATCATTGCTTCCTTGGTCAGGCTGACATGCAACAATCCTCTGGCTTCACACACTTTAGCTAACTGATCTTTATCAGCTTGCTAAAATCTTCTGATGATATCCTTGCCTGCTATCCCTGACTATCTAACTAAAAAAATAAAATAAAACTGTGGTGGATTGAAATTCTGAATGTTTACCTTGTGGCTGTCATGAGTGCACACCTTAATGACAACTACTCACAAGGTACTGAAATCCAATTAAAATTAAAAATACCGCTAAGCTGCCAGCAATAATATGACATCCAGTAAATATCCCACCAGACTGCCACCAATAAGTGACGTCCCCCACTTAAACCTGGGTGAGTAATTAAGGAGCCTCAATCCTCACTACTGACTTCAGTGTGGGAGCGTCACGGAAAACACCAGAGCACAAAGCACTCACAAGAGTAAAATTCCACAATTTCCCTTAAGAGCACAACAATAACACATTCTATTTCCTGGGACTGGACTATATACCTCTGTCCTCCCCAAATGCAATCCCTTATTATATACTTCAGAGCCATGTATTCCAGTTTAAGACTTCTGCCTCACACTCAACATAAATTCAAATCTCACACACTCAAACACTTATGGGAAGATTGACACAGATTTTCAGCTGTGTCCCCTCCCCAATACAAATGGCGAACACTGCCACCAGAGTCAAACAGGTCTACATGCCCTTTAAATGGTGATCAATTACTAAAAATTAAATATCAAAATAAATGATAGCTATGACCAGAAGCAACCAGGCATTTGAGGTGAACTGGGGAGTATCAAACAGGTATAAACACTCTATAATCCCTAAAGAATACAATGATTGTCTACCCACAATTTAAATTAATGACAAACATTTAATAATAAGAAAAATGATTATTAAAAAATGCAAATCAATAACTTTCAATACATGCCAGAATTCAATCACCAGAAATATAAAATTAAACTGTAGGATAGAAGTCCATCATTTTAGAAAAACTCTATCTAAATAACTAAACTTTCCTAATCTTACTAGAGAATATTGTCCCTGATCTAATCTAAAACATAACAGCAAGGCAAAGGCAGGCTTACAGTTTTTTTGTTGAGTCCTTTTTCTGGGTATTCACTCTACAGCCCTGTAATTGACTGCAACTCTTAACTAACTGCCCTTCAACTGACTTCCACAGTCTCATTTATAGTCCAGGTTAACAGTCTCAATGGTCTTATTTTAAAAATAACAATCAGCTGTTTGAAAAAGTTGTTGTTCTTGTCAATCATCTGTTCAAATAATCACTTAGCAACCAGGAATATTCTAATGATATCACCTACTGATCAGCTGATTCTCCACAGACAGTTTGTACTTTAGAATCTCCCTCACAAACATGTGCAATTAGAAATGTATCAAAACACTGACAGATTCTTTAAACATTTTTATTAACAGTAAAATACTCAACATTTTAAAAACTTGTTTACATTTTCACAATTAGACATGTTGACATAAATACAAGTTAATCTGAGAATATACACAAATCTCCTGCTAGACATGCTAAGACAGATGACAGTCAGCATTTTCATTTTCTTCACAACATCTTAAGGATCTAAATCAGCTGCCGTGGATTCAAATGAAATGTGGTCTATAATTTAGCATGCCTTTTGTTAAATACAGAACAATTTCCCTTTGAATGCATTTTCTGTTTAGGAAGTCTATAACCTCATTAGTGTCCTGGGGTTTGCTAGTTCCTCCATGGCATGTACCAGGAATGGTACTTCTTGCACTCCTTGTTGTCGTAATCCAGCCTGCAAAACATAACAAATCCAATGTTGTCATTTTTTCACGGAAAGAACATGCAACATTACACTTTTTTCTGCATAGTGCAAGTGTTCTTTTATTGCTGGAAAGTTCTTCTGACTAGCATACATTGGCAGATATTTACACATATCATCAAAACTCAGAGTAAGGGGAATAACAGGAATACAAATGCATTTAATCATTTCTGCTCCCCTGTATTAAAGTTACTGAGTTAATATTACAGAAAGATATATAGGGAATTGAGAAGCATGACTGGATTAATGACACCTGTTATTTCTGAGTGGCATTGCAAATACAGCATATGGACTGACTTACACATTGGCATTAAATGAAAAAAAAATATCTATCGGTATACATATTTAAGTCCTGATCTGATGACCATGTATTCAGATTAAACATTGCTATTAAATGTTAATGCAAATATCTGTACCAGTGTTGAATCTCAAGGTGCAGTGATACTGAAGTTGATTATACTAAAGGGGAGGTTGCAGGGGTCTGCTCTGGTTCAAGGAGTATGGGAGAACAAAACCTCCACAAAAACTTGGTATTTTTTGCATGTTCCTTAGTGTGATTGTTCATTAGAACAAGCCCCCTTACTTTGACAGTCTTTGCAAGCATTATCTTCAAAAAACTGACATACATCTTATTTTCATTAGAATATGAAATGCAATAAAATAATAGACACTAGTAATGATTTTTGTTTTCACTGTGCATTATTAGATGCACATTTTTTCATAATATAGATGCCATTTAAGTAATTATAATTTTTGCGCATTCAAAACATTTTGAAAACCCTGCTTCCACATACAGAATTCATGGTATAGTGAGACTTTTTATATAGGGATGAAACTTAAGACCTTTGAAAAAGTGGTGAAAATAATTAAGGAAAGCTGTTCAGACTAACAGGTTTAGTTCTAACCTCATTCATGAAGAAATAAGGCTATTGCATCATCTTAGGGATAATAAATTCCTAAGAGTAATGAAACCAGACAAGGGAGGTGGAACGGTGTTTATGGACATTATAACTTATGAGGCAAAAATGATGGACATTCTTCAGGATGAAATCAGATATACTGGTGTTTCTAAAAGTGAAATTAATGTTGCATATAGGAGAATTGATATGGTTGTTAAGGACCTATTGGATGAAGGATTAATAGATCTGGATACCTATAATTTTTCATGTATGGAAAAGCCTAGGATACCTTCTATATTTGGGATACCAAAGGTACATAAAGATATTCTAGATCCTCCTGTCAAGCCTATAGTGTCAACTGATGGTTCAAAAACCTTCCCACTAGCTAAAGTTTTGGATATGAAGTTAAAAAAAGGTTTGGTTAGATGAGTCTAATATTTTAAAGGACTCATGAGATTTCTTCAAATGTATTAAACTTGAAATGTTTCTTGATAATATAATTTTTTGTTACAATTGATATCATTGACTTATTTACAGTAATACCACACAAACTGGGATTATAATGGTTTGAAAATGCTATTTGTTAAAAGGGCAACCTTATTAATAATGAATTCTGGATATGTCTGGAACTTCTGGAATTAGTTTTAAGATATAACTTTCTTTACTTTGAGACAAAATGTTTTCAACAGATTAGTGGGGTGGCAATGGGGACATGTTGTGCCCCCACTTATGCCAACATTATATTGTCTGTTTGAGAGCAAATATATATTCTCAACTTATGTTTTGTAGATTGCTGGAAGTTATATAAGCTCTTCCTTAATGATATTTGCATTTTTTTTGGTGTGACACAGAGGAGAAACTTAGGGAATGTGTGGCTTATATTAATAGTACTTTGGATTTTTTGAAATTTACATTTAATAGTTCTTTTGACAGATTGGATTATTTAGATGTCACTATACACAAGGTATCTGAGAGGAAGAAATTTAAATCAAATGTATATAAAAAAATACTTATTCTAATTTTTGCCTATATTTTACAAGTGCCCACTCGTTTCAACAGAAAAAAAGTTTACTTAAAGGACAGTTTATTAGAATTTGTAGGATGACATCTGACTATCAGGATTTTTAAAGGAATGTGATATATTGAGGGATATGTTTTTGGAGGGAGGATATTCCCTTAATTTAATTGAAGAAATTAAAATGGATGTCTTGCTGAGTAGGGGAGCTAGGTTTGCACCAGTCCTAGGGAGGGGATGGTATATTGACATCAGTAGAGTTTCATGATCTGTTACTAGGAAAGAAGAAGAGGTGTGCTATAAGGGGACTTTCATTACTAATTTTAATGGTGATGTTTCTATTATTAAAAAGGTTATACAGACAGAATAGACAACATTTGCTAGTCTATCTGATCTTGAAGATGTGTTCAAAAATCCTTTCAAAGTTATTTTTCAGAAGGGACAGTGTATAAACTATATATTGGAGTTTAACAAAGCAGGATGTAATTTAAAATCTCATAAGAGGACTGGAACATATAAATGTGGAGCCTGTAAATGTTATAATTACATATTACAAGGTGAAGGGTTTTACATTAAAAGTAGGGACAAATACATTTTGGGGAAGACAGACACTAATTGTACTAGTATAGGAGTTGTGTATATTGTTCTATGCTTATTATGTAAGTCATTTTATATTGGGAAGATGGAACAAGTGTTTGGGAAAATAATTTATGAGCATATTTATGAGGTTAAAAATAAAAATTAAATTAATGCCTTGTATAAGCACACTTGTAGGTGTAGCAAGGCCAAATTCAAGTTATTCGTTTTAGAAGAAATATCAAAGGACATCGGGGTGGCCCATGGGAGACCATAATAGAATATAAAGAATTATATTGACAATTGATCTTACAAGCAAATAAGCCACCAGGTCTTAATGAACATATATCCATAGATGAGGTTTTGAAGCTAAGAGCTTCTAAATTATAAATTACCGTTTTAGATTTTTTTAGGTATATTGTGATTGCCCTGACTAATGGTAACCAATATTTTGAAAAGCAAGTATTTGTTTTTACCTTATTTTAGTGGAATTTAATATGTGTTCCAATGCATTTAGCTGTATTCTTATATTTTTTTTAATATGTAAACGATGTGTCCATCTGCAGATACTTGTATTTATATGCATGCTCTATTGGTATGTTTTATGCTTTACATTTGACATTTGTTTCTTTATTTCTCTGTTTTAACCTATTGATTTTTAAAAAAATGGAGTCAAGGGATTTTGGAGGTAATTATATATGTTAATTGGATAATGAATTTTTAGTTGGAGGTGGGGTTACAGGATATTTAAATGGGAATCGATTTTAATCACGTTTGCATCTGATGAAGTTCCGATTTTGAGGGACGAAACGCGGTGATAAAGCTAAATGTGTTTATGTGTGTTTGGTTCAATAAAATTCATAATATCCATTTACTGACTGCTCATTACTCATTGCTCATTGCTCAGTGCTAGTTGGAGTTTATTGGTTTTCCTGCTTGTCGGGATTTGTTTAGCACTGGTTCTTCTTGTATTGAGATGAAATATTTTTTGTTGTGCACGTACAGTTTTGAAATGTTTTAAGAGTGTAACACTTCAGAAAAAAACATTACAATCCAGTCATCTTTTATGTTAGGCTCTCTAGTTCACCTTAAACAAACACTCTTTGACAGTATCTTGTTTTTACATGAAATGCTATTCTCAATATAATCACTTTCAGGCTTTAAGTACTTTTGGATGTAGACTGCACAGAAAGTTATATTTTACACTGAAAATGTTGATTAAATATGAATGAATCTATAAGTAGATCCTGTTGCAGAATGTAGTTGAGATGTGGTCATTGTATTGTAAATCCTATTTAACTACATTTTCTGCCACAAATTTCTTTGATCACTTGTTTAAATTTCTAGTCAAATACTGAGATGATTATCAGGCTTTGAGGCAATCACAATGTTTTGTAACTGTATTTATTGTTAGGGTAGTGTCATCTTCTAGTAGTATAAAGATGGTTATAAAATTATCAAGTTACTGCACTGAAAGTTGGATTCTTCCTGAACAGCAGCCCCCTTTTCAAACTCATATTACTTCAGAATAACTGCATATCCCTTCAGAAATACTGTGACATTTTTAGTGCAGCTTAGTGTGTGTCCCATAATTCACTATGGAATATACACTTTATATCATAATTCACACATAAACTCAGTCAAGAAGAATAGCTTCATTGAGCTGCTCTAATATTCCCACTATAGATGTTTGAGTCCCTAAAAATGTATCCATCCTTATTTTAAAGAGTTGCGACCATAGCATACAAGGATAAAGTCCTGACTACAACCCCAGTGTCTTACATTTGATTATCAATCCAAGTACTGGAGGATCAAAAACAAGGAGTCTGGGAGTGCCCATTGCCAGCTCAGCTAATCTTTGGAGATGGATCCAATCAAGTCCGCTGAAGTGCCACCTCATATGGTAAAGTGGGAGTACAGCATGTAGTATGCAGACCTGAGTACCTTTTCATGGCGCCTCTATGCTTAACACCGAGCGCACCATTAGAAGACAGTAATTTGAAGCTGTTACCCCCAAGTGCCTTCTACAAGCGTGAGAAACTGGCATCCCGATTTGTAGCTGAACTTAATGTAAAACACACTGAAATGGTAACTGAATGTGTAAATTACCTTATATAGTTACCATTCAGCATGTTTTTACTTTAAGGTCACATTAAAGACATTTTAGAAAATCTTGTTTAAAAGTTCTTAGCAAGTCGTGACATCCAATCGGATTCTTGCAATCCAAGCCACCACTTGCACCACACCCCCACCCCAACAGTAACATCAGATCTGCATAGCCACAGTAAAGTATTCCTTTGAACGTCATATCTATATATGTGGGGACACTCTTTTATAAAACATTAGTATTTTTAGCTTTAAAGGTTGACAAAATAAGTTAGTGTAGGTCAGTGTCGGTGACATCATTGACAAAATAAGAGATTAAAAGAGCATTTTTCAGAAGTAAAAGTCCATAATTGTAGTTGTTAATCATTAAAGTTCAATCCACCCCATTTTCTCCCAATTGTTTATTATAGTATAATAAACTGTGAGATGTACAGCAGCAAACGTACAGTATAACCTGTACAGCGAGTAGCTGATGATAAAGAAAAATACAGCTCAAATGAATATATGTACAAAACCTACAAAAATAGGGACAGATTTTAAGTATTGCTATTATAAACTTAGAAAGTTGCTAGAATTATATGATTTGTGTTAGTGTGCATTTAATGAAGGCTATGAAGTCTGAAATGCAAATGTGTGTCATTCTGTAGTGATTTCAGTCCTCACTGATTTGCCAGGGAACCACAAATGTTATGAGAAATACGCCAAAAATGTGATGCAAAAATATGGACAGTTGAGAGCTATGAATGGGTCATTTTGTGAGACATACCCTTCTTGGTGATATTTTAGTTTAGACTGCACTGTCTTATGAGGGTGAATTGTGGAATGTCATCACACCTCTTCCGTAATAAACTGTGCAGTCATATATATGCCCATTTAAAGAAATCTGCAGTTATTACACAAAAACAAACCATCCAAAGTCAAACCAAAGCATTCATTGGTTATGTAGGAAGTATAAACATCTTAGCGGTACCCCTTGAATGATGCCATGTAAAACTGGTGGTATCAATCAGATATGGACTGAAAATAAAAATATGCAACCCCACCTAGCCATACACTGAAGTATCTATATTTAAATAAAAAAAAAAAAACTAGTTAAATATGCCCCGTTTTCCTCTGGCTCACAAAGACAGTGGAGACAATGCAAGGTGAGTGATCACAGGAAACACAAGATGCCAAACCATATCCACTTTTATATAACAGGCACACGCACAAAACTGTCTCACTCAAGAACCATCCCACCACTCAAAAGAGCACACAGTACTGTAGAAAATATGAATAGTTCATACTCGCCAATGTTTTATTTTAGACCATATCATCTGTAACAATCTATGCGAAGCAAACCCTTTACAGAGTTAATGGCACATATTGCTGCCACTCAGAACTGCACTGAATTGCTGTAGCCTGATAAGTAGTTGACCCCCATCCACTGCCAGTAGTGGTCATGAGTTGGTGCATTCACAGGAAACACAAGATGCCAAACCATATCCACTTTTATATAACAGGCACACGCACAAAACTGTCTCACTCAAGAACCGTCCCACCGCTCAAAAGAGCACACAGTACTGTAGAAAATATGAATAGTTCATACTCGCCAATGTTTTATTTTAGACCATATCATCTGTAACAATCTATGCGAAGCAAACCCTTTACAGAGTTAATGGCACATACTGCTGCCACTCAGAACTGCACTGAATTGCTGTAGCCTGATAAGTAGTTGACCCCCATCCACTGCCAGTAGTGGTCATGAGTTGGTGCATTCACAGGAAACACAAGATGCCAAACCATATCCACTTTTATATAACAGGCACACGCACAAAACTGTCTCACTCAAGAACCATCCCACCACTCAAAAGAGCACACAGTACTGTAGAAAATATGAATAGTTCATACTCGCCAATGTTTTATTTTAGACCATATCATCTGTAACAATCTATGCAAAGCAAACCCTTTACAGAGTTAATGGCACATACTGCTGCCACTCAGAACTGCACTGAATTGCTGTAGCCTGATAAGTAGTTGACCACCATCCACTGCCAGTAGTGGTCATGAGTTGGTGCATTCTAAAATGAAATATTGTCAGTGTCTCTCCAACCTGTCATTTATCCCACAAGGAAAGTTAAATCCTGTAATTCATTTTGTTTTGCGGATACACAAAAGCTCCATATAAGGAGTGTGATATTGATTGGGTAATTTCCAAGGTTATCTGACTTTCCAAAGATTATTATGCCTTTTTTGTGTGTGTGCGTGTGTGTGTATGTGTGTGTGTGTGTGTCTGTCTGTGTTTTAAACTGTGGCTTTAGCACTGATCATTTGTGTGTTATTCCTTCCTGTAAGATGTTAGTTCCGTTGTGACTGCTCCTAGTTTGCAGTTGTCTGCAAACTTGGTCAGCCTGATTTCCTTGATATTGGCCTTGGTTTCCAAGGAATAGATGGTAAAAAGGTGTAAACCCAGCACAGAGCCCTGAGGGACTCTTGCTAGTGACTGGCCTGTCTGTGGACGTGGTCTTCTATATCTTTTTTAATCATTTCCATGGTGATTCTTTCTGTGGCTTTGTATATGAGACTAGTCATGATTGTGTATCTGTAATTCTCTGGGGCTGATGGTGACCAACTCCTATAAGAGTAATGGCCATTGGAGTTCTCCATTCACATGACACGAATGGAAAAATGTAACTGAATTTGTCTGCCAGCAGATTTGCTATATCTCCCATTTCTGTGTAGGTGGCTCCATTTATAATCAGTTCTGCACACTGCTATGTGCTGCCTTTGATGTTTTGGACATAGCTAAAGAAAACTTTATGCTGTTCCTTTGCCTGGGAGGCTGTGTTTACCTCAAATTTGGCTTTAGTAGAATTAATTGCCCCTTAGTTGCTTGTTCAGATTGATGAGTGTTTTTATCATACTGGGCATAGCACTTTCTAATCTTGACTATGACTTTCTGTCTTATTTTTTTTTTGTTTGTACAACCTGCTATGATTCCACCACTGTGTGTATCTTTTGAGTTCTGAGCTTATTTCTGGTAGGGACAGTGTTCTCCCATGTTTGTAAGTATTGGTCAAGTTTGTGTGCACCCCTAGTGGGTGTAAGGACTGTCTGGTCCAATGTGTTCATATTTATTAAAGTCTGGCAATCTCTGGGTTTGTAAGTTTGCTGTTGTGTAAGTATTCCAGTTTGGAGGGTGGGGGTAGTTGAAGTTGCCCATAAATATGGTATTGGGTTGTATGGTGAGGTCCTCCAATAAGTCCAAGTATGAGTTATGCATTTTGTGGGTCATAAAAGGGTGACCTGTATAGCTTAAAAGGATATTGTGCTGGAGTTTGCCTTTGGAAATCTGGACATAGGTTCATAGGTTCATAGGTTGGTACTGAGTTATCTGCCCGAAGGCATATATTAGCCCAGCCATGTTGGGCAGTATTCACCGCCCCTCTAGTAGTTCCCTAGACCCTTGTACTAGCAGCTAGTACCCTTGGCCCCTATCTAGTAGTGCTGTTGGTGTGATCCCTGGTGTGAACTTTCTGTTACCCATCCACTCATCAAGGTTCCTCTTGAAGAGTGATAGTGAGGGGCTCTGTCTTATGTAGATCGGGACCCTGTTCCATAGTAAGGGAAGTCTCTACGAAGGGAATCTATCCCTCCAGCATGTTCTATTCATTGTTGTGTTGAGGTTTATATCCCTAGAGCGTGTAGCTCAAGTAGATTTGGTTTTGCTAAGATGGAGCATGTTCAACAATTCTGGGTTGGACATGGCTCTGTACGTTAGACAGAGATCGCCTCTGAGAAAGCGGTATGCAACAGAGAACAGTCTTAGCTTTTTCAATCGTGCTGCATAGGGCAACTGTTTGAGGCCAGTAATTCTCTTGGTTAGGTACCTCTGTGGTCTCTCCAGCTGCTGGAGATGTCTAGCCAGGTACATTCCAATTGGTGCATTGTACTCAATAATGGGTCTGATGAGGGAAGAGTAGAGGGGCACCATTACATCCTTAGATCTTGATGCGAACCCTTTCATGATCAGATGGGTCACATAGAAGTATTTTCTAACCACTTTGGCAACATAGTTATCAAAGGAAAGCTGGCTATCTACTTGGGTCCCTAAATCCCTTATTTCTTCTTCAGATTTCAGGAGATTACCTCCTATGTTGTAGTTTGTGGGTACTCTGTTTTTTCCAAAGGGGATTACTACGCATTTTTTGCATTTAGCTTGAGACCATGGCTTTGACACCATTCATCAGTCTCATTTAGGCCCTTCTGGAGGATCTCCATGTTGGCCGGAGACACTATTATAGCACCCAGTTTGCAGTCGTCTGCAAACTTAGTCAGCCACAGCCCTTCCGTGCTTGCCTGTACTTCTGTGAAGTATATGCCAAACAGGAGGGGCCCCAGGACAGAGCCCTGAGGCACACCACTCGTTACTGGTCTGAATTCGGACATAGATCCCGCTACTCTTACTTTATGGGATCTGTCTGAGAACCAGTTTGCGATCCATCTTGTGACGTAAGGGTTTATGCCCAGGCTGGTGAGCTTATCAATAATACCTGAATGGGGAATGGTGTTGAATGCTTTAGCAAGGTCAAAGTAAGCTGTGTGTACCTCCTTTCCCTTATCTATAGCCTGAGTAACTGTCTCAAAGAAATCCACCAGATCAGGAGGCATGATCTGCCCTTGACGAAGCCGAACTGTGTGGGGTCCAGCAACTGGAGGTTCCCAATCTCTCCATTTATGAGTTCCATAATGATTCGCTCCATAGCCTTACAGATCAGACTGGTCAGGCTTGTTGGTCGGTAGTTCCCAGGGTCAGTTGTGGCCCCACACTTGTGTGGCACGACCACCATTGCCGTGCTCCATTCTCTGGGCACATATCCTGTGGAGAGGCTGAGACTGAACAGGGTATTAAGATGCGGGGTTAAGTCCTTTTGGAGCTTGCGTATGACACAGCCAGGGACACCATCTGGTCCCATGGAGGCAGTGTTTTTAGCTTTAGATAGAGACTTGTTAACCAACGTATCAGTAATAGTTGGACTTACACAATCCCCTGGAATGGTAATAGGCCCTGTAGGTGGCGAGGTGGGGGGGGGGATTTGCACTGAACCTGCACATGGAGAAGTTCAAGCAAATCATCCTGTTTACCAGTCTTGAGATAAGTTTGTTGTTTATTGATTTGAGATACCCCCACCTTTGGTCCCTGATTGTGCATTATCTGGCCTGAATGTATGGAAGGCATTGTAGCCTTGCACTGCCAGCGTGATCTCAATGGCTTTAAAGCATGTCTCAATAACTGCACAGATGTCCACATTCTCAAGGGTGATGAGAGCCTGAAGGGAATAGAATTTCTTGTTTAGACTCCTGGCATTGAGCAGTAACACCTGTAAATTCCTTTGGGTAAGTTTTGCTATGTCCAGTTGTTTTGGGGAAATCTTTCATTCTGGTGCCTATGCATACAGTGCATTGAAGGGCTCACTTGGGTGAATGCTTCATTTTGGTGGTTGTACATACTCGGAAATGTTACACACGTTTTGTTTGGGGAAGTGTTTAATTTTGGTGATTGTGCAAACCTCAACATTCTACTGAAGGGGTTGCTTGGGTGAAGTGTTCGTGCTGGTGGTTGCACATACTAGGAAATGTTACTGAAGGGTTGTTTGGGGGAAACATTTCATTTAGGTGCATGTATACCTGGACACAGTAATGAGGATGTTACTTGGGGAAATAATTCATTGTGTATCAGGGAAGTGTGTGTGCATACATGGTCTGACTGCTGACGTGACCGCTGAGCAAAATAGTTTATTGTGCCATTTTGGTGCTTGTGCATACACAATGCAAACAACTGAATCGGTTACTGGGGAAACATAGAAATTAAGACTGAAAATTACATATGGTTACATTACTTAAAATACAGCACAGAAATGTAATTATAGTGTAATATGCCAGCATATAAGACATCAGATAAACCAGTGACTAATTAATAGTATAATGTAAAATAAGCAGACAAGAAATCACTTCTGCTTGTATTATTCTATTTGTGATTAGTAGTTGCATGAGTGAGATAAAGGTTATCACTTGTTGACTACTGCCAGCATGGAGCTACCATATTTTTTGTGCATTTTTCCTGGCTTTGCCAGTCATGTGTGGAATTTAGGTGGGAGGAAGGGCTCAGTAATATGTAAATGTTATACTATTTTACTGAATTACTCAGGTGTTCTCCATACTGATAATGAGTCTGTGTTACACAACAGCTGCACAAGGTAATATAATGAATGCCTAGTCAACAAGTTATGTGCAGCAATTATCACTTTTGTTTGAGCATGCATAACTTTGCAGTACTGAAAGGAAGGTCATTATCACATTAGCAATAAGTGCAGTTACAACATAGCAGTGAGTCATTATCACTTTTCTGGTAAAAGTCTCAGCTGCTGTAACTGTTATTCACATAAGTAGAAGTCGCTATCACTTTGATGAATGCACAGGCCAGATTGTGTTTTTTCTCTGCTTGTAGCCATTGCAAGCCACCCCCTCATTCTTCATCAACTAGCTATCCTCCAAAACCCCTGATGTTTTTTCCTGCATATATATATATATATATATATATATATGTATATATATATATATATATATATATATATATATATATATATATATATATATATATGTCTGTGCATATATGTGTGTACATTGATATATATGTATGTACATAATGTACTTGCACATAAATACATATACACATGAATATCAGCATGACAGTGGCCTCTCTTGGGAGATAGGGTTGTTGTTGTTGTTGTGTCTTTCGGCTTTTCGGTTAGGGGTCGCCACAGTGGAACTCCGGTCCGCTAATGATTGGCAGTAGATTTTTTACATGCCGAGTTGCCAGCCCTCACGCACAACCTTCAATGAAGGTATGCCCATTCATGCATGTCTCCACACAGAACACGCTCTAGCTGAGAATCGAACAGGACAACATCTTACTGTGAGGCGACAATGCTACCGCAGCACCACCACCGCAGATAGGTTCTTGGGAGATAGGGTGATGCATATATATATATTGTCTGTAGTTCCTCTATAGGGGATTTACATGTGCCCTTTCTGTGCATACATTGTCTGTAGTTTATTTAGAGGGGATTTACATGTGCCCTTTCTGTGTCTCCTTGTCAGTTACCGGTCAAGCCCTTATGCACCAACGCCAGGAAGGTTCCTCTTCAGAGATTGGTGCCAACTGCTCTTGTGTTGGTGGGTGCATCACAGGGGGCATACCCTGCCATCCATGGATCTTGTGATCAACCTGGATTGCAGTTGGGAACTTGGAGACTCTTCAGCTCAGTCCCATAGTGCTGCTGTCCTAGGTAAGCATGGCCTCAGGGCTGCCACTGTGATGCAGTGTTTCCCTCCGGGAAAGAACACATGCAAAAAGACAAAGCCTGGGGCAGTCTTAGTCTTTTCACATGTTGTCTTGGTTGAGCTCTCCACTCAATTTCCCTCCATTCAGGTGTAGTAAATGTATGTAGGTCAGGGCATGACCCTTTACATTAGCTCCCCCCTTTGAGTCCTTATGACCATTGCCGAAAGGACACATAAATGGAAAAGGCAGAGGTAAGGCAGAGTGCTGGCATTGCATGCAATCAGGAGTCATTGCTGCTACCAGCAGTCTGAATGGGTAGCCAGCACAAGTATGGAACACTTCAGACACCCACGGCCTGAAGTCCCATGTCTGTCCTAGGCATATTAGTGGAGTGGCAGTCCTTACCCTGCTTTTTATCTTTACATGTGCCCTTTCTGTGCCCCCTTGTCAGTCATTGTGTGTAATTTTGTGTTTTCACGGGTGGTAGGTATGTACCTCTGCAGCGTCATCACCAGTTATGTACCTTATGAAAAGAATAATGCCCCTGTGGATAGGAGTGAAGATTTGGATGGTCTAACCAGGTAATGCATATGATATACATATATATGTACTCTTCCAATAGATCTGTCAAACATCAGTAGTAATCTGTTTGCATTTTCTTTCCTGTGCAGGTTCATCTAGCTTCTGACACTGACATGGCTTCATTAGCAGGAAAATGACAAGTGAGAGTGTGGATATGTGGCCATTCCTACATTCACTGGGGTGCCAGCCATGCCTCCATAACTGAAAGCCAGTACAACTTCAGCTTCCCCACATCTAGTGTTTCTAGGTATACTGGATTGCAAGAAGAGGTATGTATTTGAGTGGAGTACTGCAGTTGTTGGAAGATAAGTGTTCCATCGACCCTGAGCCTGACATCCTTGTGCTGCACATTGGAGGGAATGATGTCATCAGTCAACCACTCAGAAGGCTACGGTTTCAAATCAGAGCAATTTTTGAACACCTGCAGTCGTGGTGGCCACATTGTCATTTTGTGTAGTCTGACAATTCTTTGACAGATGTGGAAAACAGCAAACAGTCGATGGGCAGTGCACAAGGCCAGACGTTTACAGAATGGGTTAATGCATGGCTTGATGCACAGGATCGGTGGATATATAGTCTGTCATGACAGCATCACTGCAGATGTTCACCTATTCAGAAGGGATGGCATTCGCCTAACTGAGGAGGGCATTGCCTTGTTCTTGTCTGACCACCACAATGGTGTGAGGAGAGCTATGCAGGACTGATAATATCCAGCTTGTGAGTAGAATGGAAAACACCCATGACCAAGTAGGGACCAGTATGGTAAGTAAAACTCTATTATGAAATGTGTTGTGTAAAATATATTTTTATGAGTTTGGCAAATAACTGTGGTAAGGAGTTGGTGAAGATGCTGAGAAAGAACAGCTGTTTCAGGAGAGTGCTAGCACGTACAGTCTAATATGTCAGTAACCATCCTGCAATACTTCTTTATTTATTCTGCTTTTATCAGGCATGTGTAGAGTTTAGATGACAGGAAGGGCTTAGTAATACAGAACTTGATCCCTTCGGACCATTGCTGAATGGGCACATGTAAAGAGAAAAGGCATAGGTAAGGCAGACTGCTGACACTGAAGGAGGTTGTGAGACTGCAGTGGTATCAGCTGTCTGAGTGGGTAGCCAGCACAGCTATCGGACAGATCAGATGGCCTTGCCTGCCACTAACGTCCCATGCCTGTCCTGGGTCCATTAGTGGAGTGGCGGTCCTTACCTTGCTTTTTCTCTTTACATGTACCCATTCAGCACTATGCTGGCTACACCAAGAATGTGTATATTTACAATCATATGTGTCTGCATGGTAAAACAACTGCTTCTGAATGCTGTACACATGCACATATATCAGTCGTGTTAGGACTCAGGTTATGGAAATTATGATTTTTTCATATTTTGGTAAATAACTTTGCAAGGGAGCATGTCAGTGTGCCAAGTAATACCTAATTTTGAAGATAGTATTGCTGGTTCCAACATCGTTAAAGCATTGTGCCTGTATGTTCTACACATCTGCAGATATCAAAGTTTGTTTTGGACTTAGGTTATGGAAATTATGATTTTTTTCATATTTTGGTAAATAACTTTGCAAGGGAGCATCTGAATGTGCTAAGTAATACCTCATTTTGAAGACAGTATTGATAGTTCCAACATAGTAAAAGAATGGTGCCTGTATATTGTACTCATGCAGATATCAAAGTTTGTTTCGGACTTAGGTTATGGAAATTATGATTTTTTTTTCATATTTTTGTAAATAACTTTGCAAGAGAACATCTGAATGTACCAAGTAATACCTCATTTTGAAGACAGTATTGCTGGTTCCAACATGGTAAAATAATTGTGCTTGTATGTTCTACACATCTGCAGATATCAAAGTTTGTTTTGGACTTAGGTAATGGAAATTATGATTTTTTTTTTCATATTTTGGTAAATAACTTTGCAAGGGAGCATGTCAGTGTGCCAAGTAATGCCTCATTTTTAAGACAGTGTTACTCCTTACAACATGGTAAAATAACTGTGTCTGTGCACTGTACACATGTACAGATATCACAGTTTGTTTGGTCTTGTACGATTATGAAAATGATACATTTCCAATACTTCTCATTATTATGCCCATATCTTTGCAAGGGAGCATGGTGATCACACAAATGATGCATCATTTTTGAAGCTGACATTCAGATGCACAACTTCTACACTGATATGTAGGCTCTGTCTGTTACAGGTGATGAGATATTATGCTTTGTTTATTTATCAATTATGAGAAATAATATATTAATCATATTTATGTGAATATCTCAAGAAAGGAGCATCACACTGGAATGGTTAAGGTATCATTTTAAAGCTGACATTCATAATAACACATTAAATTCAAATTGTATGGGTCTGCATGGTACATTGACCAAGATATTGTGCTTTGCTTTTCCAAAAAGTTAAAAAATATGCACAATATCAACATTCCTTGCCAAATATTTAGTAATGACTTTGATATGCACTATCAACATTTACACTGTTGGAAAGGTCAGTGTCTGCTGAACAACGTTCACGTTTACATTTTTAGCCTAGCTCTTATAGTTAAAGAGTTATGAAAATTTGTTTTCTGTATGGTATTACAAATGGATTTTCTGAAAATGAGCTCAGGCTGCACTGTTGTTCCTATGGTGGAATTAAGCAGGCAGCTTTTTCTGAGCTGCTGCGGATTGAATGAGTTAAACTTTTCTTCTGCATAGTGCAAATGTTCTTTTATTGCTGGAAAGTTCTTCTGGCTAGCATACATTGGTAGATATTTACACATATCATCAAAACTCAGAGTAAGGGGAATAACAGGAATACAATTGCATTTAATCATTTCTGCTCCCCTGTATTAAAGTTACTGAGTTAATATTACAGAAAGATATATAGGGAATTGGGAAGCATGACTGGATTAATGATACCTGTTATTTATTTCTGAGTGGCATTGTAAATACAGCATATGGACTGACTTACACATTGGCATTAAATGAAAAAAACGTATCTATCGGTATACATATATAAATAAATCCTGATCTGACGACCATGTATTCAGATTAAACATTGCTATTAAATACTAATGCAAATAGCTGTACCAGTGTTGAACCTCAAGGTGCAGTGATACTGAAGGTGGTTATACTAAAGGGGAGGTTGCAGGGGTCTGCTCTGGTTCAAGGAGTATGGGAGAACAAAACGTCCACGAAACCTTGGTATTCTTTGCATGGTCTTTTGTGTGATTGTTCATTAGAACAAGCCCCCTTACTTTGACAGTCTTCGCAAACATTATCTTAAAAAAACTGACATACATCCTATTTTCATTAGAATATGAAATGCAATAAATTAACAGACACTATTAATGACTTTTGTTTTCACTGTGCATTATTAGATGCACATTTTTTTCATAATATAGATGTCATGTAAGTAATTATCATTTTTGCACATTCGAAACATTTTGAAAACCCTGCTTCCACATACAGAATTCATGGTCTAGTGAGACTTTATTAGTTGCACTTGGATAACCTTAGATGCATTATGCTGAGCAACTAGCCTGGAGGTGTGGATATCTTTAATGAATATGGACACACCTCCGCCATTGGTGTTTCGATCCAGGTTACATGGCCGAAAAGTGTGGTATGAGTTATAGCTTGGTAGTGCAGGGGTGCTCTCTGGAGCCTTGAACCAGGTCTCAGTCACTGCACAGACTCCTTAACATAGAGAACATCGATATCTGTGCAGTGACTGAGACCAGGTTCAAGGCTCCAGAGAGCACCCCTGCACTACCAAGCTATAACTCATACCACACTTTTCGGCCATGTAACCTGAACCGAAACACTAAATGCGGAGGTGTGTCCATATTCATTAAGGATATCCACACCTCCAGGCTAGTTGCTCAGCATAATGCATCCAAGGTTATCCAAGTGCAACTAACTCTGGGCAAAACTGCAATCCAAATTGTAGCTTGCTACAGATCCCCCACCTGAGGGATGAGGGGTTGGAAGGGTGGCCTAATGGTTAAGGTGTTTGCCTTACAAACACAAGGTGCAGGGTTTGAGTCTCACAAGGGATAATTGACCAGGCTTAAAAAAATGGCTCACAAAGGCAGTTAGCCTAGTACTAACCTACGAACCTATGAACTTAAGACCTTTGAAAAAGTGGTGAAAATGAATTAACGAAAGCTGTTCAGACTAACAGGTTTAGCTCTAACCTCATTCATGAAGAATTAAGGTTATTGCATCATCTTAGGGATAATAAATTTCTAAGAGTAATGAAACCAGACAAGGGAGGTGGAACGGTGTTTATGGACATTATAACTTATGAGGCAAAAATGATGGACATTCTTCAGGATGAAACCAGATATATTGGTGTTTCTAAAAATGAAATTAATGTTGCATATAGGAGAATTGATTTGGTTATTAAGGGCCTATTGGATGAAGGATTAATAGATCTGGATACCTATAATTTTTCATGTATGGAAAAGCCTAGAATACCTTCTATATTTGGGATACCAAAGGTACATAAGGAAATTCTAGATCCTCCTTTCAACTCTATCGTGTCAGCTGATGGTTCAAAAACCTTCCCACTAGCTAAAGTTTTGGATATGAAGTTAAAAAAAGGTTTGGTTAGGTGAGTCTAATATTTTAAAGGACTCATGAGATTTCTTGAAATGTATTAAACTCAAAATGCTTCTTGATAATATTATTTTTTGTTACAATTGATATCATTGACTTATTTACAGTAATACTACACAAATTGGGATTAGAATGGTTTGAAAATGCTATTTGTTAAAGGGGCAACCTTATTAATAATGAATTCTGGATATGTATGGAACATATGGAATTAGTTTTAAGATATAACTTTCTTTACTTTGAGACAGAATTTTTTCAACAGATTAGTGGGGTGGCAATGGGGACATGTTGTGCCCCCACTTATGCCAACATTATATTGTCTGGGAGCAAAAATATATTCTCAACTTATGTTTTGTAGATTGATGGAAGTTATATAAGCTCTTCCTTGATGATATTTGTATTTTTATTTTTTTGGTGTGACACAGAGGAGAAGCTTAGGGAATTTGTTGCTTATATTAATAGTACTATGGATTTTTTGAAATTTACATTTAATAGTTCTTTTGAAAGATTGGATTATTTAGATGTCACTATACACAAGGTATCTGAGAGGAAGAGATTTAAATCAAATGTATATAGAAAATACTTATTCTAATTCTTACCTATATTTTACAAGTGCTCACCCATTTCTACAGAAAAAGGTATACTTAAGGGACAGTTTATTAGAATCTGTAGGATGACATCTGACTATCAGGATTTTTTGAAGGAATGTGATGCATTGAGGGATATGTGTTTGGAGAGAGGATATTCCCTTAATTTAATTGAAGAAATTAAAATGGATATCTTGCTGGGTAGGGGATCTAGGTTTGCACTAATCCTAGGCAGAGATTGTATATTTACATCAGTAGAGTTTTTAGATCTGTTACTAGGAAAGAAGAAGAGGTGTGCTATAAGGAGGCTTTCATTACTAATTTTAATGGTGATGTTTCTATTATTAAAAAGGTTATACAGGCAGAATGGACAAAATTTGCTAGTCTATCTGACCTTGAAGATGTGTTCAAAAATCCTTCCAAAGTTATTTTTCAGAAGGGGCAATGTATAAAGGATATATTGACGTTTAACAAAGCAGGATGTAATTTAAAATCTCATAAGAGGACTGGATCATATAAATGTGGAGCCTGTAGATATTATCATTACATATTACAAGGTGAAGGGATTTACATTAAAAGTAGGGACAAATATATTTTGGGGAAGACACACACTAATTGTACTAGTATGGGGGTTATATATATTGTTCTATACTTAGTATGTAAGTCATTTTATATTGGGAAGATGGAACAAGTATTTAGGAAAATAATTTATGAGCATATTTATGAGGTTAAGAATAAAAATGAAATTAATGCCTTGTATAAGCACACTTGTAGGTGTAGTGAGGCCAAATTCAAGTTATTTGTTTTAGAAGAAATATCAAAGGACATCAGGGTTGGCCCATGGGAGACCATAATAGAATATATAGAATTATATTGGCAATTGATCTTACAAGCAAATAAGCCACCAGGTCTTAATGAACATTTATCCATAGCTGAGGTTTTGAAGCTAAGATCTACTAAATTATAAATTACCATTTTAGATTTTTTAGGTATATTGTGGTTGCCCTGACTAATGGTAACCAATATTTTATAAAGCAAGTATTTTTTTACCTTATTTTAGTTTATTTTAGTGGAATTTAATATGTATTCCAATGCATTTAGCTGTATTCTTATATTTTTTTAATATGTATGCTCTATTGGTGTGTTTTATGCTTTACATTTAACATTTGTTTCTTTATTTCTCTGTTTTAATCTATTGATTTTTAAAAAAATGGACTCAAGGGATTTTGGAGGTAATTATATATGTTAATTGGATAATGAATTTTTAGTTGGAGGTGGGGTTACAGGATATTTAAATGGGAATCGGTTTTAATCACGTTTGCATCTGATGAAGTTCCCGGTTTGAGGGACAAAACGTGGTGATAAAGCTAAATGCGTTTATGTGTGTTTGGTTCAATAAAATTCATAATATCCATTTACTGACTACTCATTGCTCATTGCTCAGTGCTAGTTGGAGTTTATTGGTTTTCCTGATTGTCGGGATTTGTTTAGCACTGGTTCTTCTTGTATTGCGATGAAATAGTTTTTGCTGTGCATGTACAGTTTTGCAATGTTTTAAGAGTGTAACACTTCAGAAAAAAACATTACAATCCGGTCATCTTTTATGTTAGGTCTCTAGTCCACCTTAAACAAACACTCTTTGACAGTATCTTGTTTTTATATGAAATGCTATTCTCAATATAATCAGCTTCAGGCTTTAAGTACTTTTTGATGTAGACTGCACAGAAAGTTATATTTTACACTGAAAATGTTGATCAAATATGAATTAATCTATAAGTAGATCCTGTTGCAGAATGCAGTTGGGATGTGGTCACTGTATTGTAAATCCTATTTAACTACATTTTCTGCCATGAATTTCTTTGATCACTTGTTTAAATTTCTAGTCAAATACTGAGATGATTATCAGGCTTTGAGGCAATCACAATATTTTGTAACTGTATTTATTGTTATGGTAGTGTCATCTTCTAGTAGTATAAAGATGGTTATAAAATTATCAAGTTACTGCACTGAAAGGTGGATTCTTCCTGAACAGCAGCCCCCCTTTTCAAACACATATTACTTCAGAATAACTGCATATCCCTTCAGAAATACCGTGACATTTTTAGTGCAGCTTAGTGTGTGTCACATAATTTGCTATGGAATATACACTTTATATCATAATTCACACATAAACTCAGTCAAGAAGAATAGCTTCATTGATCTGCTCTAATATTTCCACTATAGACGTTTGAGTCCCTAAAAATATATCCATCCTTTTTTAAAGAGTTTCGACCATAGCATAAAGGGATAAAGTCCTGACTACAACCCCAGTGACCAATATTTGATTAGCAATCCAAGTACTGGAGGATCAAAAACAGGGAGTCTGGGAGTGAGTGCCCAATGCCAGCTCAGCTAACCTTTGGAGATGGATGCAGTCAAGTCCGCTGACGTGCCACCTCATATGGTAAAGTGGGAGTACAGCATGTAGTATGCAGACTTGTCTCTGCTAAGCTACAGAAATGTTCTAGCCTTCTTGGTAGTGTCTGAAAATATGTGAACCCTGGAGGGAGAATGCATAGCAGGCTCGCACGTATGTGAGTAAGGCACCCGGCAAGGGAGAGACTTAAGACCTAGCAAGGAAACCTTTGTGGCTGCGTGGATAATGGTCTCCCACAACTGACTCTTTGTAAAGGGGAATGTATGGGATGACTGAATCACGGAAGGGATATTGCTAATAATGCTTGACAGGCAGTGGGTATTAAAGGGAAACAAAAGCATCACATCTTCAGATATCATGAAACTTCTAGCTAATGTAAGCATTTAGTCCAAGTTATTATGGTAAGCATTTGGATGGAAAAACACTACCGACATTTTTAAAAGTCTTTACAGCTATACTTTAAAACCCAGGCCTTTTGCTATTCAGTCATATTTCTGTGTTAAAAAAGCATGCATCTAAACAAAGTGAAAGCCAAACATCTGTCATGGATTTAAATGCCATGATTAGATTGCTACTTGGGCAGCTGCATTTCAAGCTGTAACAATTTAATTTTTAAAAAATTTCTTCATAATAATTCATTGTCATTATCATTTTTATTAGGGTAATACACTTGCCATTGCAAGACTCGGTGACACTAAGCCTCTTTGACTTTTCTAATTTGTCTAGCCCTTCATAGGGCTCATCCTGATGTTCCTAAATTCATCAGATGCATTAACACATTTCTTTACATTCCTGTGAAATTTCAGGACAGTCCAATTCTATCTCTTTATACATATTATACTGAAATTTGTTAGGCTATGCAAATTATCTGTAGGTTCACTGAATGAAAGAGTGTTATCTTCTGTCATTTCTAAAGCCTTTTTGTAAAGTGATTATTTTATATTTTCAGCAGTCTGGTTTAAGTGTTAACTTTACATATGTTATCAGTTTATCTTTGGGCATGCTTAACATAATACAATATATTCCTGACCACTCTGAGAGTAATATACTTTGTAACATTGTTGTTCATAGGTTCATAGGTAGGTACTAGGCTATTGGCCCAAGGGCCTATGTAAGCCTAGCCAACAAGGTTAACTGGCTTACGCCATCCAAGAAAGTTATTTTCCTGTGCCACTGTTGAGTAGAGACACAGAAGTGATCCCCGGGGTGTATTTCCTATTTCCCATCCACTCATCAAGATTTTTCTTGAAGAGTGCTAATGAAGAACTTTGCTTGACATAGATGGGTAGCCTGTTCCAGAGTATGGGAAGTCTCTGGGACAGGAATCTATCCCTCCAGCATGTCCTGTTTATTGTGGTGACAAGGTTTAGGTCCCTAGAGCGTGTAGCTCAGAGGGATTGGGATTTCTTTAGGTGTAGCATGTCCAACAGCTCTGGGTTTGACATAGCTTTATATGTTAGGCAGAGATCACCTCGGAGTAGGCGATATGCTACGGAGTAAAGCTGGAGTTTTTTGAGGCAGTCAGTGTAGGGCATTTGTTTGAGGCCAGTAATCCTCTTTGTGAGGTACTTCTGTGGCCTTTCCAGCTGTTGCAGATGTTTTGTGAGGTACATTCCAAAAGGGGAGTTGTACTCTATAATGGGTCTAATGAGTGTCGAGTACAGAGGAACAATGACCTCTTTTTTCCTGGACGAGAACCCTTTTATGATAAGGTGTGCCAAGTAGAAGGACTTCCTGACTACTGTTGTGATATGACTATCAAAGGAGAGACTACTGTCCACCTGGGTCCCAAGGTCTCTTATCGGGTCCCCTTTACTTTACCGAAACGACACTTCACCGACACGCGGAAGACCGAGACGAAACGACCGACAGGTAAGTTGACAGAAAAGGTGATTTGCTGACAACTGAAAGACCGAAAAGGGTAACGTGTGAGCGCGACTCGGTAAGTGTGCGATAGTGACGGAGTTAGGAGCAGTCAGGTAAGTGTGCGATATTGTGGGATTTTGGGTTAGGGTGTGGGAAAGGTGAGTGTGTGGTAGTGTCGGAGTTAGGGTTTGGGTAAGGTAAGTGTGTGATAGTGACGGACTGTAGTTTAGGGACGGGCTAAGTGAGTTAGGTTTAGAGTGTGGGTAGGGTGAGTGTGTGATAGTGACGGGCTTTATGTTTTAGGGTGGGTTAAGTGAGTTAGGATTAGGGTGCAGGTAGGTTAAGTGTGCAATAGTGACAGTCTTTAGGTGTAGGGGTGGGTTAAGTGAGTTAGGGTTAGGGTGCGGGTAGGGTAACTGTGCGGTAGTGTTGGACCTTAGGGTTAGGGTTTGGGTTAGGGTTAGTGGATATGTCATTGTGTGTCATGTGTAGTTTACGTTGTTTGTGTCGGTGTAATTGTGTTCGGTTTTGTGAGTTGTCGGTGTTGTGTGGTTTCGGTTATTTGGGGTCGGTGTTTTGTGTGTCAGTGAAGTGTCGTGTCGGTAATGTAAAGTAGACCCCTCTTATCACACATTCGGTGTTAAGTAGATTGCTGCCTATGTGGTAGTTCATGGGTACAGAGTTTTTACCAAAGCGGATGACACTGCACTTGTTGGCATTGAGCTTGTGTCCATGGCTCTGACACCAGGCATCTGACACTGCACTTTTTGGCATTGAGCTTGTGTCCATGGCTCTGACACCAGGCATCTGTCTCAGCGAGGCCCTTCTGTATGATGTCCACATCATTTGGGGACATGACTATGCCTCCTAGTTTGCAGTCATCTGCAAATGTTGTTAGCCAGAGGCCTTATGTGTTAGCCTGTACTTCAGAGAAGTAGATACCAAACAGGAGAGGTCCCAGGACGGAACCCTGTGGTACTCCACTTGTCATTGCTTTGAGGTCAGATTTAGAGTCTGTAACTTTTACAGTGTGGGTTCTGTCAGTGAGCCAGTTGGAAACCCATCTTGTGACATAGGGATTTACACCTAGTTTAGTGAGTTTAGCTATAATTCCAGAATGGGGGATGGTGTTGAAAGCCTTGGCGAAGTCAAGATAGGCTGTGTGAACCACCTTACCCTCATCTACGACTTTGGTGACTGCCTCAAAGAAGTCAATCAGGTTCAGGAGGCATGATCTGCCTTTCACAAACACAAACCCAAACTGGGTGGGATCCAGAGTTTGGATGTTACCAATATCTTTGTTTATGAGTTCCATGATGATACATTCCATGGCCTTGAAGACCAGGCTCGTCAGGCTAATAGGTCGATAGTTCCCCGGATCAGTGGTGGCTCCCCCTTTGTGGAGTGGGATAACTGTTGCTATGCACCATTCAGTGAACAACAAAGCCTGATGCGAGGCTATTATTGAACATGGCGCTTAAGTGGGGAGCCAGTTCGTTCTGAAGTTCGTGTAAAACGCAGCCTGGGATGTTGTCCGGTCCCATGGATGCTGTGTTTTTTGCTTTAGAGAGTCCAGCTTTTACATACGTAGTTGTGATTACAGGAACTCTGCATTTTTCCTGTATAGATATGGGTCCTTTAGGGGGTGAGGGGGCGTAAAGTTAGCACTGAACCTATCTGCCAGGATATTGGCAATATAATTTGGTTCTGTAATTTTTGTGCCTTTGTGCTGTAACTCAGAGCAGGTCTGGCTGTTACCATCGAGATTTTTGACATAGATATAGAATGCCTTGTGGTTGTCCTTAGAATTAGTGGTGATTTTGTTTTCATAGCTAGCTTTGGAGGATCTTATAAGGGATCTCAGCTTCTATCCCTGTTTAATGTTACAATAGTGGCAAAACTTATATCATTCCAGCACTCTAGGATTCAGTCTTGAGCACTGATCACTGCCTCTTGGAGTCTGTACATTGTCTCTGTATATGCATGTTTTTTTTTCAGATATGCTTTTCATTAAAGAAATGTGATTACTAATTGGCTGTAACTAAATTGTCTCTTATTAGATAGTATTTACCCTTGCTATAGTGGCATACATTGAACCTAGAAATGATGCACAAACCAATCCAATTGTGTAGTTTATAAATGATAAATAAATAAACAAATACATATATAGAATATTTTTTATTTGAATTATATCACCTGTGGAAACAGAAAACAAATGTGGCCCAAAGATTGATCCTTTGGGATTGCCAGATTTCTGAAATTCTAAAACATGCGTTATGAATTTTTCTGCCTGCTCAGAGATGTTAACCAGTTTACAACTATCGATTGATCAATCTATCAAACCGTCTACAACCCCCTCTTCCAATTTTTGCATGTGACATTTGACCCCAAGTTTGCTACCCTTGTACTAAAATTTTATTCAGGCCAGTGTCTTCTTTCTTATTAGAACTGTGACTCCCACAAACATATGCCTTTCTTTAATACAAACAGATCAAATCATCTTGTGTGGTATCCTTCTAGTTGGGAAAGTAAGACAAATAAAGGGAACTTCTGGCCTGTTGGTTTAACAACTAAAAGCAGTAGTAAGAAAAATTATGGAGTGAATCCTTAGGGGAAGGCAGGTAGCATTCCTAAGGGACAGAGATTTCTAGGATTGTAGCCAACATGGGCTCATGACAAGAAGGAACTGTCTGTCAAACCTGATTCAGTTTTCTAATTAAATTACAGGTGAAGTTGACAGGGAAAGTACTAGAAGATGTCTATCTGGACTACAGCAATTTCTCTGACTTGGTTTTACATAGGATGCTGATAGTAAAGCTAGAAGAGCTGGACATAGGCCCACAATTAAGGAACTGGACTGCTGCATGAGGCACAGAAAGCTACATTAAGAGGTATGATGCCAAGAATAAGGAAAGTAACTAGTGCAGTTCTGTAGAGGGTCTGTCCTGCATCTAGTATTCTTCACTGTGGTGATCTTAGCCATATAAGGGAATAGAGAAAAGGGCCATCCTCTTTGCTGATGGCAGAAAAGAGAGGTGCAACAGAATATTGGAGAAGAGCCTAAATAAGGACTTTAAACAGCTGACTGAGTGGGCAGGGAGGTAGACGTTAAGGATCGATGCATAGAAATGCAAACTACTGTAGCTGGGCTGCAAATCTGGTGTAAAGTATTAGCTAGGGAACTGAACTGATGGCAAAAGAGCAGGAAACATATCTGGAGTGCAGTTTACTCCTGGAAAAGATTGAGATAGGCAGAGGGTGGGGCACTGATGGTAGTAGAATCCTCAGAGACAGACTCCAGAAACAAAGAGATAAAACTTCCACTCTCCAAGATCCTGGTCAGACTACACCATGCATACTATGTGCAATTCTGGCAGCCACACAAGGAAAGAGATATTAAGCTGTTAGGACCAGTCCAGATTAGAACCACAAGAATGGTGCATAGGGTGGGGGAGGGGGGGAATATGAGTAGAGAAAAAGGAACTATAGATCTTATCATTAGCAACCACAAAAGGTAAGGACTTGATACTGTTGTAAATGATCATGCTAGGAAGATATGTTGTAGGGGTTATCTTCAACATGAAGGTCATGGGGTTAAGAGAGAATGCAGGCAGCACTTTGTAGGGACTAACTACTCTCTGGGTTTTTGAAAGTATTTTTTTTAGAGAGATGGTTATGGACCCATGCAGTAGACCATCACAATAAGCAGTGGAGGTGGAATCCACAGACATACTTTAGAAGGAATGGGACACTTAGAAAAAGGGTAAGTGGTGATGGTATGGAGGAAGCCAATAAGAATATCAAGTGTACATAAAGGGTACACTACATGAAGCATTCATAGTAATGTGTAAATAGAAGGTGGTTTAGATGTAATACTTTGTTGTTGGTCCAATAAGTTAATTTTCCTAGTATTTTATTTAACTAAATTGAATTATGAAAGCTGATCAAGAAGTAAAACAGTATACGATTTGGAAAATTATAATGTGCTCTAAAGAGAAACCTTCTATTTTCTTTTCTAGTCAAATACAATCAGTCTTAGTCACAAAGTGGCTTTACTAAGAGCAATATAACCACAGACTCTTCAGTAATCTGAGAAGAACTGACAACCATTTGTGCCTCACAAGAAATGCTCTCTGAGCCAATGAAATCTAGATAGGCACACAACAAATATAATTATTTCAGTAAGCCACAACTCCCAAAATTTATTCAGTCTATGCTGTGACCACAAGCAGAGAACAGTGGGTGATAACCACTGTGCATTCTAGCAATATTCAAGGCCTTAAGCTTCATAGGTGCATAAGTTCCAAGGTAAATACTAGATAATCGGTCTGCAAACCAGTATAAGCCTAGCCAATATCCCATAGGTGGGGAGATATGTTGGGATATGAATCTGTCATGCCAATAAGTTTTATTTATCCACTGATGAAGGTTTAATTCCTTTAACCACTTTTCTGGGAAACCATTTGTTCCACAATAGAACAGAAGATCAAAGATGTTTGGATGGCTTGAAAGGCTAGACACAGCTCCCCACAGAGGAGTCTGAAAAAGACTAAATACAGAGAGAAGGCTGCCATTCAGTTAGTTTGGATAACTAAGATTTTTGAGGCCACTGATCTTTTTTTAGTCATGATTCTCAGAGGACCCTCAAATTAAATGAAAAATTTAGACAAATGCATGCCAATAGGGGCATTATATTCAATAACTGGTCTGTTGAGATACAATTAAAGGGAAATTAAGACTTCTTTGGATGTAGAGAAGAGAAGATGCCTTTGGAAATCAGATGAGCCAAATAGAAGGCTTTCCAAACTACTACAGAAACAGGCCATTGAAAAGATAAGGAATTACCAATGATAGTGCTTAGATCACTCATGACAGTGACTGACTTAAGGGGTATGTCACCTATATGGTAGGTATTTTTTTTTACCAAAATGAACTATACCACATTTTTACACATGTAATTTGAGACCATGGTCTTTACACCAATTGTTAATATGGTCTAACGCATGTTAGAGCAATTATAACTCAATGGATGATCAAATTATAACAGCCAGTTTGCAGTCATCTGCAAACTTTGATAACCATAGGCTGGGAGTGTTAACCTGATGGACTGAGTAATAAAGGTCATATAGGAGAGGGCCTATCAGGGCCACAGGGGTTAGAATTAAAGATGGAAGACTCTGAAAATACAGCCTATTGAAATAATATTCAAATAATGTATCTACCAGAAAATAGAGAAGGTAGACCATTTACTGTTACTAGAAAGGAATAATACAAGGTTGCCATGTACTTGAAACAAAAACTCCAAACTTGATGCAACGATGTCATCAAATTACAGTCAAAAACAAAAACAATTTTCTTAGAACTTCAATTTGAAGTTTCTTGACTATAAGGAACACAAAGCTATCTTACATTGGGCAAGACACCTGGGATCTAACTTTCATACTGCAGGGCATCTCGTAAGCATTACAGTGGATTATAATGTGTACTTGTATGCCTAAAGAAAACAAATACTGTCATTTCTGTGATCTTACAGAGATTTTTGCTGTAGAGTACAATTACATTTTACCTTAGTTATTGGCAAAGAAATTACACAAATGACATTACTTATTTCTCAAGAAGTTGATCATTTTAGAAAACACAAGAGTCTTAACTGTCACAGCACTATGCTAATGTTGCCAAATTATCATCAAAGTAACACTTATAAGAAATAAATAAAGCAGACCTCGCCCAATATCTCCAATTAAATTGCCTTTATCAAAATTGGCAAAGAAACTTCAAAATAGCTGGGAACTAGCAACATTGAAAAGATCAGTGCTGTAAAGCAGAACCTATTTGAGAGTCAAATCCATACTCATACTATAATCGAACAACCTAGGTAACCTGGAAAATGATGAAGAAGGCAATGATACTGAAATGGACTTTACATCTCTGGAAATGCCACCAGAGGAAACACAATCTTTAAGAAAATCCTGGCATGAATCTAATCCCTCACTTACTGCAAAGGAGAATTTTGTGGTAGTCCCAACAGCTGTCAGATACCTAACATAACCATAAACTTTCATGAGGCAAACATTTGCACAATATTTGATATATTAGAGACACATTTACTGTATTAGATTTACTGCAAATTCTAGACGAGTAACAACTGCTGGTTTATATCCCAATTCCTCTCTTCCCCTTGTCTCTATCATCCTTACCTCCCTTATCTCCTACTGTAACTTTCTTTCTCTGCTACTCCCAAACAAATGTTTTCAACTTTTATACAAATATCCTGTCTTATTACACATTCTCCCTTTTATTGTCTTTTACACCTGTCTCTTTAAGTTGTTTATAATACTATCTTGCCCCTTTCTGTAACTTATCTGCTATGCTGGATCAAACCTCCTACGTACAGATATATGTCTGCAAATGTAATCATTTGATCTTTTCTGTATAATTTTATGTATGTTACTCTTTTGCGGAAAAGCTTGTTTATCTTTCATGTAAAAGTTGTATGTACATGCCTTTTTGATTCTTCTGTAAACTGACTACCCTCATCTGTTTTAATCTTATAGTTAATTATGTAATGTCTATATATTTCCTGTTACTTTGTATTGGAGCTTTTCTGGGTCTATATTACCATGTCGAAATACATGTTTGCTGAACATGTCTTCATTTACATGGAAATATTGACCTGTTAAAATTCAGAATGGCCACTTCAGCAATTTTTTTCCCAGGGGAAGAAATCACTCGGCCATACACAAAAAAAACAAACTTTCAAACCCTATATAGTGGGGGCTTCACCCCCCCCCAATGTGGGGGTCTGTGCCTCCCACCCCCTAACTAAATATACCAACTCTGAGATCTCACTACAGTGGGGAAAAGGGCAAATTCCTGATGACGGCTGAACAATTTTTTCCCCAGGGAAAAATTTCGTTCTAGTGGCCATTCGGGATTTTAAAGGGTTGATATTCCCATGTCGATTAAGACATGTTCAGCGAACACGTCTTTTAACATGGTAATATAGACCTGCTTTTCTCCCCAGGCCTCAGCTGAAAATGGACTTCTCCCCCAGTCTGACTTTCCCAGTAACCAAATGTCAAATAAATAAGTAAATAAATTAATTAATAAACGAAGTAGCTGAAACTGAATGATTTAAAGTTTTGCTCTCTGACTGGTAACTATTTAACCATACATTTAGTTGAAATGGTTAATATTGTTTCTGTGCGCTGTTAACATTTTCTTCCAATTTTCACAGCGGAACAATACAGATGAACAGGCAGCTGATTACATGTGTCCTTGTATTAGAATATGACTGAGATACTCATTTCTGATTTATGGCTGTTTTGCTAATATGCTCATCTATATGATTATTATACATTCATCTTACAACAAATCTAATATTTTGTTTCACAGGGTGTTAATTTTGGCAATACTGTGCATGATTGTCATCGACAGACCTGTACATGATGTGTAAAGCAGGTTTGTTATTTGTCAAATGCATGGCTTTTGACATACATGTCACTGTAGTGGTGATGGTAAAGGGTATTATTTTTCTTCACTTGAAATGCATGCCTACTTGTATTCTTTATAAACTTATATCATTTTATTCTGGATGACTGCAATATATATGATGGTGATATACAGGAAAATTCAAGTTCATTAATAGGCAGTAGCTTACCACTTAGCAGTTAATCAGCACATTAGTGCTTTAGATAATTTAATGTTTTGAAATCATAAGATGCTAACTATGTACACATTTTTAACACTTGAAAAATTTTTGACAGCTGACTGTTAGTAGATGGTTTAATTTAACCCTTTACATTTCTTAGTTATTCTTTTGATAAATCATACCTATTAACTAATACTTTTGAGGCTGAATTTATTCTTTCCTTCTTTTAAGAAAATAGTCTGTGTGAAATTTATGCATATATTTTTGTCCCACTTTTGCACTATTAAGTTGCTGACAAAACATTTTATGAGTTAGCACATGTATGTGCTCTCCTCATAAATACCTACCAGACTCCCAGGGCTATACTACTGAACTTGTGAAATATTTTAAATATATTGCCAAGTACAAGACACTGAAATACACATCAAATATGCTCTCTAAGGAATATATAGCAATTTTATAAAACCGCCACAAGATAAATATGAAGAAATAGGTTTTATGATTTTAATATTAAAACTGACCCCCCCCCCCTTTCTGAACACAATCACAATCTTAAATCATTTAATTAAAGCTAAAGGGCAAGTAGTTTTACTGAGAAACTAAATTAAAAAGAAACAACCAAGTAAAGCCTTCAGGAGATTAAATGGGTCATGTCTCTTCTCATATATGTCTTTGTCTAAATGAAGTGTAGCCATTATAATACATAACTCCTTGGGCTGGATAGATACAAATACATTAAAGCATGATGCAGGGAGAAAAGTTGTGGTGGAAGTATCCAACCCTACAGGTTCCACTACTCTAGTTAAGTTTTGGGACTTTTGTGGCTCAAAAAAAAGACTCACATTTGTTCATGCTGGCAAATCCTTCCATCTCTCAGTTAGGTTATTAATCATTGATTACTTTAATGTAATAATTGATACATGGTTAAACAGGACTTCTCCAAGTGAGGAAAGGCTATGTATTTATAAAGACTTAAATGTCTAGATTATATATATTATGGAACATCTTATGTTATAGTAAGATAACCTGATTCATGGTTTATCAAGCAAAATGTTTTATATTCTCTATATGATATGGTAATAACTGATGAGGTATTACCTGCCTATGCAGTGCTGTTATTAACTTTTCAAGAACAAATTACATATATACACTTTTAACAGTGGAAATCTGATCCATCTACTTATCATTATGACAAAATAACTAATAATCAATGGTGATTCATTATAATTATAATACAGAACAAATTGGAATTTTTTCATAACTTCAAAATAAAATGTGGGCAATTAACACTGTTAACTAAAAAAAAAACAAGAAAAGATACAACAACACGAAAATTAGAACAAATTTAACAGCAATTACAGTTAAAAGAAAAGACATTCAAGAGAAATGGATGTAAAAGTAAATCAGTATAATAGGAAATTAAGAATCTCAAAAATATATATGAATTATTCTATATAAATATTAATGACAAATGGGAAAAATATGAATTATTCTACTGAGTGAAAAGGATGACATCACATAAACCATTAGTCAAGAAAAAAATCTCAAGAAAACGTGAATTATACATTCCAGAGTTAATACATATGAATGAATAGATATGTACATACTCAGAATTTATAAATAGAATTTTAACAGAAATATATACTCATATTGCTCATGCAACAGAATTTCCTTGTGCTACAGCTATTGAAAACTTGTTAATCATGACAGGTTTACCTAATTTTACATAAGATACTACTAAATCATTAAGAAAATACAAATGTGCTCAACAATTGAAAACCTGTCTTCAGGGAAAGCACCGGTGTTTGATGACTTAATTACTGATATTTAAAATATACAAAAAGTATAAAATAAAACAGTTCAGTACCCAACTCCTCATCCTATACAACAAAGACATCCATATGAATCACTTCCTAGTTGATACTGCTATGGATAAGATACTTATGTTTCTGAAAACTAAAAATACAACCTTTGAATGTAGTTAATTACAGGTCCACACCATTACTTCAAAATGTTTTTTTTTTTGCAATGATATTGGTTCAAAGGCTGAACAAATTATTCCAACTTTAATGAATACTTGCTTGAGCTTTATTCCAGGTTACACGGGGAACCTGGTGACATTCGATCATGTTGAAATCTACAAGCAATATGAAGAAACTTCAAATCCCAATTAAATACTAATAGTTTTCCATAAAGTATTTGGCACTGTACGATAGCCTTTCTTATGAGCCATTATGCACAAGACTAGCTTCCCTTCCAATTTTATTGCATGGTGTTAGCTGTTATATGCTAAATACTCTGCAGTACAACAGTTGGCTGCCCTCTACTGCTCCTTCTATTCATTCCTAATGTCTTAGCTATAGATACATTTCTACTAAAATATAGGCAGAGATAACATGCCAGTTAGTGGACATGAAATAAATGAATCCTCTTTGTTTGCAGGTGATTGTGTTGTTAGCAAAATGACCCTGCCTCACAAACCCAAGAGGTAAAGTCACTTGGCATCATTTGTGGCATTGGCCACACAACACCTTTGGGGTGGTCCGTTATTTCCTCAATAATGCCTACCTTGTTAGTGATATTCAAGAGAAGTCCAGCCACAAACCATGGCAACTATAGATTCATCAGTCTCATTAGCCTCTTATGTAAAACTATGGAACATACTATCTCAGACCTCATTAATTTGGACATTGAAAATCTGTTGATCACGGCACCTCATCAATTCAGCTTTGTCAAAGGAAGGTCCAGATTCTTTAACCACCATTAATTTCTTTAAAAAGTCATTGAAGATGTGGATAGCAGTTACATAGTACATACAGCATATCCTAACTTGGCCAATGCCTTTCATAGGTTCATAGGTTGGTACTAGGCTATCAGCCCTAGGGCCTATACAAGCCTAGCCATAACAATTCCCTGGCTATTTCTTCCCACATTATTTACTTTCCTGGACCCCTGCTATTACTATTCCCCATGTAGGAATTATTGACAAACGTGTAAATCTAAATACATAGATACATACAAATATTTCAGGAATGGGCAATAATGCTTTTCTAAATGGCCAATATACCTTAACAGTCATTCCCATAATAAATGCCCAAGTTGTTCATAAAACAGCTGAACTAGTGTTTGTTTTAATATACTTTGGTAGTCTATTTCATGCATCAGGTACTCTCTCAGAGAACCAATATGTACATTTCTCATTCCTATAGAATCTTGTACATAGGTTGTCTGATGATTCTTTACTACTCTTTGATAACCCCTCCAAAATTCCCAGAGATAGTTGTCTCTAAATGTCCTATATACCCAAATTAAAGGTGAAAAAATGTAGTATAATAAATATTGGTAAGCAAAACATTTCCCATGCCATATAGATGATACACCTCTCCAAACAGACAGCATCAGAAGAGGTTTGGGCACTTTTGTTGAAAATAATGAAAATAATATCATGTTTCTTCAGTAGATCAGAAAGTTTTCTATCTGCTCATCTAATTTCCAAAGGCATCTGCTTTTGCTTTAGATCCACAGAAGTCTTAACTCTTTTGCTCATATCTAGTCAGACACATTATTGAATATAATGCCCGTTTTGGCATGTAATTCTCTGAACGTATCATTGAACTTGAGACATGTCAGTGGTTCCTAGCTAAAATGATCAGTGGCCTCAAAACTACTTGTTATTAGGACATACTGGCAGTCCTCTGTGTGTACTCATACAGACTCTTCCATGGGTATCTCTGTGTATTATTTCCCTAATGTGTCTCTTAGGTGCTTCTGTTCATTCACCTCTTGTAGCAGATATAGCCCTCTTCATTCTCTTTTCCATTAGCTTAAGGGTTAATGACTTTAATGCTTTAGCAGTATTATCAAAAACTAAAGTTCTGAGAACCACTTCCTGAAACTGTAACTTTTTTCAAATATTCATCTATTTATTTATTTAAGTGTTAAAACACATATTCATTCATTTCTTGTTTGGCTTTATTATAAGACATTTTTTAATCTTGCTACTTGTGTCAGTTTCTTCACAGTATCAGCCATTCTAAAAACTTGCCACTATTTCGCTCTAGATTCTTCGAATTTGTGCAATCTTTTCCAACACTCTGCTATTAAATCCTTTTTTAAACTTATCTTAGTCCCCATCTATAAAAATCGTACACTTATTGGGTTCACTATGCAATATCATGTTTTCAGGCTCAATGGACCCACAGCAAAAAAGAAAGTCATTTGGAACAACAAAGGATCATCTGTTGTTAAATAAAGTCAGGATGGAGAACTGTAAAAGGGGGATGGATAGACTACAAAAAAAAAATTGACAGCATCCGACATTAATGGATAAAAGAGTGCTTACAAATGTATAAGCTATACCCTGCGCTGATCAATTACATTACAGCAACCATGAAACAGTGGCAAACCACTTTGCAGTTAAGCCATGGTAAAGGACAAATTATGATTCCAGGGATAAAAATTCAAAGGGGAATATTCCAGGGTGACTCTTTGTCACCGCTGCTCTTTTGTCTTGCTCCTGTCTTGCTCTTAGCCCATCAAGCTGTCTACTTAACAGATTAGGTTATGGCTACAATTTGGCTCCCAGAAAACAACAAAGTGTAAAGATTTCTTATTTTCTTTTTGTGGATGATTTAAAACTGTATAATTTGTCAGATGAGGAACTGAAAGCACAACTAGAAGTGGTCAAAACATAATTTAGATTCATACTTAGATACATTACCAATACATGTAACTCTGTATGAACTGCAGAAGGAGACAGTTGTGGGCACATTGTGGGTGCTGTGAAGATCACTTCTGGTTGACATGAAAGACTGAAACAATTTCATGAACTTTAATCATACTTTAACTTAGGAATGGGGTGCATTCCTGTCATGGCATCAGAATCACAAAAGACTTGGAGAAATGAAACCAGGAAAGACACCAATAGCAACTGTGATGGGATATTCAGATTTGTTAAGGACCGTATCACCTCTTGGCAGATTTCCTGAGATACACAGATTGAGCTCATAGAACTCCAGATAACCCTAAACAGTAGAAACTATCACCATATAGCCTGTAACAAAATACCCTACATATCCCTGATAATAATATAAGACTTATAAATGTACTCAATGAACCCCGTATAAACAAAAGCTTCACTATTAGCTTTTAGCCTGTTACAGGACACCCTCCATGTTCCCAGATCATCATGTGAGATTCCTAAATGTGTACAATGAACTGCTTATAAAGAATAATTCCATTATAATAGAAGGCTTCAACTACCTTTCAATAAGCTGAGGCACCAAGAACTCAATGTAGGGTATGCACAGAAATTCTTAGATTTAATAAACAAATGCTCCCTGGATCAGATAGTTAGCAAACCTACGAACAGACATAAAGTTCTTGATTTAGTCCTTACAAATATAGCTTATTTATGCATTATAGCCATGGTATCTCCTTTCTTGGTTAAGTCAGATCATAAAACTAATGATTTTAACCTTAAAATGTCCAAAGCTCCTGCATATAATAGCTAAGATCTCAAGGATTTCAAATGTACTAATCTCATCAAGTTCTATAATGACGTTTCAAATTTAATTCATGGCAGCATCAGCTCTGGCTGTGAAGCAGTAGTTAGCTTCATGAAGGAGTTCTATGTCCACTTAGTTAAATTATGAAAATAGCAGTCCTAAACAGAACAAAATATAATAAGAAATTCCAAAACAAACCTTGTTGCTGGTTCCCACACATAAATAAACGTTAGAAAAAAAAAAAAGACAAAACTCCTCAAATTACACAGCAGATCTAAAACACGTCTTATCAAGGATAATATCAGACATTATTAAACACTTGAAAAGTACTATTAGGTTTAGTTAGCAATCCAGAAACATAGGTTAGCATCTGTAGCTATGGACAACTAGAAATATTTCTTAAGCTATGGTAGGAAACTCAGGAATAATACCCAATATCGCTCTGAATGTATTCAAAATGGCACCCTCTATTTGGACCAGTTAGACATTGCCATTGTACTAACATACAAATTCAGTGCTAATTTTGCTCAAGAGATTTCATTCCAAAGTCCACATATCTCTGTATCCCTTAAACCATTAATTATCACAAAGGATCATGTACTGAAGTTGCTTTCTGAGACTGAAAATACATCTCTCATGGGACTGAAAATATACCTGCTTGATTGCAATATCTATTGCTATAGCAATAACCGATGATGTATGTGTGGTATATTGAAGAATTACCCATGATTGGTGTGGTTTAATTATGAGGGTGACCCTTGCATCATCTGGGACAAGACTGTGGATCATCAAACAGGCCGTGGCCTGCTTCTCTTCTTGGGATTGGTGTTAACATTTTGCTACTGATGAGAGAAGTAAAGGTGTATTGTATCCCAACAGAGTGAAGCTGTGCTGAGACCAGCATTAGTAGTAGCCAGGCAGTAGCCATTCATGCGACTCCCTCAAGCTAATTCTTTATTTTTCAGTAACTACTGCTTGATTTCTTTCTAATTTCAGAATATATGCCTAAACACTTCATCCTTAAATTTTCAGGGTCTACGTACTAGTTTCCTCTCAGTGTTCTGTATAGACTCAGACACCCTGAGTGACATTTATCCTGTAAAAGGAATATATAATGAAACAGCTATAGTACTTAATAATAATGACCATCCCTCCTGGCATGTCTAAAGGTCAGTTCCCTGTGATTTCTCCTATTAACCTGGTGAATTTGGGCATTCTGAGGCAGTGTAGCAACTGCCTCATATACACAGACAACCCTCTCCTCTTACCTCCCAACACTGAGACTTGTGAGAGATGCACTTATATATCCAAATTGGAAGCCATGCACTCTCAAGCCAAGACTGGAATAGCTGGTCAAGAGGAGAAGGTCAACACCAGCACCACACTACATGCAACACATTGCCCTCCAGAATACCCTCCATCACAGCTCTCACATAAAAACACAAACCACACACCCACCATCATGGAGGCTCTCAATAGAAATCTACCCAAACAGCAGAGGCGTCCAAGGCAGAAATGCACTTGACCACTACAACACAACACAAACCACAAGACACACAGCTCACCTACACAGTGTGCCCCTCAACCTAAGCCCCTAAGTCAAAACAGCTTGCCCAATACACTAATCATAGGTGACTCGATAGTGAGGCACATTGATGTCCCACTCACTAGGTTGAATAAGGAGAAGGTAACAGTCAGCTGTCTATCAGGTGCCAGACTCCGACACATAACACAAGCATTCAGGTCACTCCAAAATAAGTACAAGTATGACTCTGTCACTGTGGGTGTGAATGACCTGAGATGCACCTCCCTGGACTACATGAAAAGGGACATGGAGGAGCTCTCGGATTATGTGGCCCAGGAAGGTATGATGCTAGCCCTGAGCAGTATCCTACCATTGCCCAGAATGATACCACAGTACAAGCAGAAAATTATTGACTTCAACAATTGGCTAAGTTTCTGGTGTCATTCTAAGGGGATCCAGTATCTGAATGCTTGGGCTGACATGACTAACAGACCTCAATGCTTTGCCAGATATGTTCTGCATCTGTCACCCCTGGGTTTCCAGATAATGGCTAAGGCTCTTGCCACCCCTACAGTGCCTTTTTTAGGTGATGTTCCAATGACCAAATTACCACCGTGACAGCTATAAATAAATGTAGTCTGAGGGTCATGCTGCTCAGCACTAGAAGTCTAAATCTCAAGATGCACTTGCTCAAAGCACTCCTCAAAATGGAGAACATCGACATTTGTGCTGTAACAGAGACCTGGTTTAAAGCAGCAGAAAGCACCCCTGCACTACCAGGCTATAACTCATTCCACACCTTTCGGCCCCAGCACATGGACAGAAGCTCCAAAGGCAGTGGTGTCTCCATATTCATAAATGATATGTACACCTCCAGACTAGTAGCCCAGCATAACACATCTGAGATACTTCAGGTACAACTAACATTGGGTAAGACGGCGATTCAGGTCATATCCTGCTATTCGTCCACAACATTGTCCAAAGACTCTCACTCAGTGTTCCTAAGCACCCTGGAAACTATTAGGGTCCAACCCAACACTCTCATGCTAGGTGACTTCAACTACCCCTTCATTAACTGGGAAAACTACTCATGCACCAATACACTGGCCCAATGCTTCCTGGAATTCATCAGTTCCAATGCCCTGGACCAGCTCATTCTTACCCCCACTAGAAAAGCAACATCCTTGACCTGGTTATTACTAACATTTTCAACTGTTGTTCTACACCAATAGTCAATTCCTCCCTGATTAGATCCGACCACAAACAAATAACCATGGAAATCCACATCTCATCCACACTCCCTGTAAAGGTAACCACAAAGCTGACTTTGGGCTCCTAAAAACAGAAGTGGCTAACCTCACGGCACTCATGTCAATGGAAAATAGATGCATGACTGCCAAATTTATACACCAATGCACTGTACGAAGATGTACGTAAATGCATGGAACTAGCTATACCCAAAAGAACCAAGACACTCTCCTCCAAAAAAGGAAGCCAATCTGGTCATCCCCTGCCATTAATAAATTCTACAACAGAAGGAAGAAACTGTTGCAGAAAGAGTTGAAGTCCCAAGACTGGAAAAACTCCCTTATTAGCCTCAACAAAAAGTTGAGATCCCTCATCAAAAAGCCAGCTATGAAGGCAGAAGTGCCGCAGACACTAAAAATACCACAAAGCCTTCTATAGTTATATCAAGAATATCCATGACAATACTCAGGTTTTCTCTGAGTTACTGCACAATGGTAACTCTTATACTGAGCCAGTAGATATTGCCAACATACTGGCTGACAGATTCAGTGCCAACTTTACCCCCCCCAAAGGATCAATCACAATACCGGAGGAATGCCAGGCACCCAGCATTACTGCAGCACAGGTTAAAGCTGCATTGTCCAAGGCCAAGAATACAGCTTCCATTGGACCTGACAATATCCCTGGAGGTATTCTACATGAACTATAAAATGAAGTGGCATCACATCTGTGTGCCCTGTTCAGTCACAGCCTCACCTCAGGCTTTGCCCCTACTGAATGCCACACTGCTATAGTCATCCCTCTCCATAAAGGAGGAGTGATTATAGATCCTGGGAATTATCACCCCATTAGCCTGATGAGTTTGATATGTAAGCCATCATTAGTGACCTAATTAACAAGGATATAGGGAATCTCCAAACACTAGATCCCACACAATTTGGTTTTGTGAAAAGTAGATCATGTCTGCTCAACCTGGTTGACTTCTTTGAGTCAGTCACCAGAGCTGTGGATGAGGGCAAGGCAGTTCATACAGCCTACCTCGATCTGGGCAAGGCCTTTGACACCATTTTCCACTCAGGAATTAATGATGAACTCACCAAACTAGGCGTCAACCCCTGTATTACTAGGTGGGTTGCAAATTGGCTCACAGATAGAACCCACAGTGTGAAAGTAGCGGACCCAAAGTCACACTACCAACCAGTCATGAGTGGAGTCCCAGAGGGATTGGTCCTGGGTCCTCTCCTGTTTGGCATCTACTTCTCAGAAGTCTAGGCCAACACAGAGGGACTCTGGCTGATCAAGTTCACAGACGTCTGCAAGGTGGAAGCCATTATTAACTCCCCAAGTGATGTAGACTTCTTACAGAAAGGCCTTACTGAGATCAATGACTGGTGTCGAAACCATGGCCTTAAGCTTAATGCCAAAAAATGCGTCATCTCCCCCTTTGGAAAAAACTCAGTTCCCACTAATTACCACATCAATGGGAGTCCACTGAACACTGAAGGTGTTATAAGAGATCTAGGGACACAGGTTGACAGCAAACTCTCCTTCGACCACCACATTGCCACTATGGTCAGAAAGTCCTTCTATGTGGCACAGCTCATTACCAAGGATTTTGCATCCAGGAAGAAAGAGGTTATCATCTCTCTCTACTCTTCCCTCATTAGGCCAATCATGGAGTATAATGCCCCATTTGGCATGTACCTCACTAGACACACTCAACGGCTGGAAAGGCCACAAAATTAACTCACAAAGAGGATCCTAGGCATTAAACACATATCCTACATGGACAAACTCAAAAAACTCTAGCAATTCTCTGTCTCATATCATCTACTAAGAGGTGATCTCTGCTTGACTTACAAAGCCATGTCTGACCTGGCTCTTGTTAGAAATGCTACATGTAAAGAAATCCCAATCCCTCCACACCACATGCTCCAGAGACCTCAACCTCATTACCATAGTCAACAGAACATGCTGGAGGGACAAGTTCATAAACCAGAGACTGCCCATGCTCTGGAATAGACTTCCCATACATGTCAAGCAGAGCACATCCTTGGCCCTCTTCAAGAGAAATCTTGATGAGTGGATTGGAAATTGAAGGTTCACCCCGAGGATCACTCCAGTGGCTCTACTTGATAGAGGCACTGGGAACCAACGTCGAGCAGCACGATGCCAGGGCACTTCTATGGGTTAGGCTTCTAAAGGCTCCAGGGCCATTAGCCTAGTACACATCTATGAACCTATAAAATAAAGCCAACCATGGGTAAAGCTTCAATATACCCACCACAGAGTCGGTTATTGCTATTATACAATGACATTATTAGAGAAAAAAATTACTCACTTTTCTTAAATAATGTCTTTGTATAACGGCTCAGTGGTGTTCTTCCACTTTTTTTGGTATCCTGGGGATTTTTTTTTGGTTAAATAAAAAAATAAAAATAAATAAATAAATAAAGTTTGAAACCCAGATCATTGACAGGTACGAGAGAGACTGGATTGAGAAAGTACAAGGAAAATCAAGTACATTTCTTAAGTTTTGAATAACATACCTGATTCTCCTTGTATTTTCTCTGTCCTGTCTCTCTCATACCTCTGTACTGTCTGGGTTTCATTTTTTATTAATTTTTTTAAGCTGAAGAAAAGTGAAAAAGCTGTGCATTTATTAAGGGAAAAAAGTTCCATTGGTATATGCTTGGATTTACAATGGGTATGCTGGATGGGGTGACCAATCAGTGCGCTACTTTTTGAATGTTAATGGCCAGTCATTGCATAATAAAGAATAATAAGCATGGCCTGACAGAGCCACTCCACAGACTGTTTAGCCTAAGTTAGCTTCAGACTTTGCCCTTTCTGTTAGACAAACTGCAGTAGCGATGTCCCTCCAGAGGAAAACTCCTACCACTGACCCCAGGAATTATAGACCCATCAACCTCAGAACTTTCAGCTGCAAATTCATGGTGCATACTACAGCTGATCTTATAAATTATCATATCAAGACTCTCATTAGATTTGACTCACAGCAATTTGGCTATGTCAAGGGAAGGTCCTGCCAAATGAATTGGGTAACTTCTTTGTGAGGATCACAAAGGCTGTTGATAAGAATCATGCTGTCCACACAGTGTAGCTTGACCTGGCCAAGATGTTTGAAGCAATATCTTTATTGGCATTGTAATTATGTGTGATGCTTTACAGAACATTCTCTACATGGTAAGAAAGATACTGAAATGGCTAAAAGATAATCCACATAATGCAAGCATCACGTGTCTCATACGTTCAGTGTTGTAACCCTCCTTCTTGCCATTACTTTTGTGATCTCCAGGCTGGAAAGCAAGCATCCTCTGGATAACTAGATTTGCCGATGACTGTTGACTGTGAGTCATTGTCAACTCCTCATTTGAAATCCTGACCCCTCAGCAAGAACTTGCACATGTAAATAACTGGTGTATTGAAAACATTTCTCAAATAGGCAGTATCCCACTACAAAGTGAAAATGTTAATATGGATCTTGGATCATGGGTCGATAGTTCTCTCTCCCTCTTTTGATCATTATTTCACAACAGTAGTGAGAAAATTGTTTTATATAATATGGCAAATTGCCAAAGGGATATCATACAGATCTAAAGAGGTCATTGTTCACTTATATTCACCATTGATTAGGACAATTATTGAGCGCAACACCCTCTTCAGGATGTGCCTGACTAGACATATTAAATAATTAGAAGGACTCCAGAGTTCTGTAACTAAAACACCATGGGCCTAAAGACCTTTAGATATCAGGAGGGATTGGACCACTCTGTCCCTTTATTCAGTATCTAATAGACAATGAAGGGACAATCTATGCCTTGTCTTTCATGCTTTTATAGAGACCATGTTGTACTGGATCTCTTGTATTTTCACATGCCAAATAGTTTCACAAATACTAGAATCAAGGACCTAAATCTTCAACAGCAGATAAATATAATATGGCAGGGTGACATATTCATCACTAAGCACCTCCTCTTTGGAAAAGACTGCCCCTATAGATTAAGCAATGTGATTCACTATCACCCTACAAGTGGGATCTAGGTGATTGGATGGGCAGTCACAAATGTATCCCAAGTTTGAGTGGCGTAGCACTCCTAGAGAAATGGAGTACCTAAGGGTGGGCACTGGCAAAGCATAAATGGTCATGCAATTTAACAGCTTTGATATTCTTATAGATCCTATGAACCTCTTTGCACAGCTTCTTAATCAAATTCCTGCTTAACATGTAAGGTGGGAATTGATAGTGCATTTCTATATAACCCATAGGGCTGGTTTCTAACTCCATTATTAGTGGAGTGTAATCCAATCATAGCGGTAGCCCTACATACTGACTCTTCGCCATATAAGTATGCTCTCTTGTCTAGTATATTTTATCTGGACCTGCCAGAATACCTTGGTGAGTATTAAGAAAAGTGATTTACTTTTTTTCCTACCCTGGACCACAATTGTAACATTATTGAAATTAAATAAACCTTAAGGTTCAGACTTCCTGGCCATTCCTTCTAACTCTTAAATCATTATTTAACAGAAGGACCATTTAACCTCCAGATACTAATACAAATATGAAGCTTTACTTTAGTCTTTTCCTGTGATCTTTTTATTAAAATGATCTGTTTTCACTGTCCTATAAAACACATCCTAAGTAATACGTCAGAACAATATTTTGTGCTTCATTTTAATACTGCTGCCAGTTCAAACAAGTAAATACCAGTGCCTTGTTCCTTACATATATTTCACCATATACTGACATGGAAATTTCCTTTGAAATCTTAACTTGTAGCATTTCTTATAATTTTTAATACTTCTGACTGGCAAGTCATCATTTTATGGCTTAGTTCAAGCCCAAAAAATCATTCATTCTAAGGATTTTCACTACATGGCTATTATTGTCCATCCCAAATCCTCTCTGTTGAAGTAAAAGACAAACCTAAAATGCTTTGCAAACTTCTGCAACTAAATGCTCATTCACATTTTAGCTCCACGGTTGTCTACTTCCCATCTTGTGATCCAGTTGCCAGAGGAAATAAATCTATTGAACCTAGAAATAAAATGATGTAATACCCAGAAGGGTAAAAAAAGGACACACATTGATTTCATACATGATAGAGCTTAAATAAAGAGAAGTCACCTGCACCTAAAGTAAATTCACTTTCATAACTACGTTATTAATTATATCTAGCAAGTAAAACAGCCCAGCTAAGTCATACAATTGATCTTTAGGTGGAAACCAAAACCCCTGTCATTTTACTCATCTTTAGCCTTATAGGTCAAGTTTTAACCACTTTACTAGGTCCATATGTTGTTGTTGTGTCTTTCGGCTTTTCCCGGTCAGAGGTCGCCACAGTCTGCTAATGATTGGCAGTGGATTTTTACGTGCCGAGTTGCCAGCCCTGACGCACAACCTTCAACGAAGGTACGCCCACTCATGCATGTCTCCACACAGAAGACGCTCTAGCTGAGAATCGAACAGGACAACGTCTTACTGTGAGGCGACAATGCTACCACAGCACCACCACCGCAGTAACTTTACTAGGTCCATATAATGTAACAAAATTTGAAGGGAAAGCAAGCAATCCATATTCATTCAAGAGTTAGAATGAACAAAGCAAGAAAAATGCAATGTTAATGCAACTGTTCACTTTGGTTAACTGTGGTCATCAAACTACTGCGCATAATGTAAGTGGGATAAACGAATCTAAGATTAGCTTTAGGACCACTAGGGTTCTCTCTATTCACTTTGTAAACTGGTTTTGAAAATCGGAAGGTTGTTTCAAAAAAACAAGTGCTCTAACTCCAGCTAGCCTGATTTCTTGTAAGTACTTAGTTCTTCTGATACCGGCCTTTATAAAACTGTTATAGCCCTACCAGAGGCCTAACTCTAACCCTAAAACTCCCACTCAGTTCCTAACCACAGTCCTCGGATCCATATCCTAAAACTCCAATCCCCTCCTTAAAACTAACCTTTCCAATTGCTTTCTAACCTTAAAACTCCCTCCCACTATCTAAAGCTAAGGCTTTCTTTCTGATTCCTAACCCTAAAACTCCACTCCCAGTCTCTGATCCTAAAACTTCCCTGCAGCTCCCTAAACCTAAGGCTCCATTACCCTTTCTAATCTATGCTCCCTCCCCACAGCTGCCCCACTTACCTTACTCAAACCTGAATAATGTGTTCAGGTAAGGAGTGACAGCTGCATAACTGAAGTCATACTTGAATATGAGTGCAAGTGGCAGCTGACACAAAGTACAAGACACCCAAGTCCCTGGCTTTGAGACTGTTGTCTTTGAGCACTTGGATTTTGAGTACTTGTAGTAGAAGTATCTCAGCCTCCTCACCTCTGATTGTCAATACGTACCACTGTGCAATCTTTCACAAAATTCAAGCTTTCATTTGAGTCAATGAAGGTTTTGCACATGTAGGTAACATCAGCTTCAAATACACAAGGCACAGAAGTCTGTATCTAGTTCTTTTTGATGTACACTCCCAAATTGCTGAAAAAAATAAGGCTCATGTCTGCTGAGTTGGGGTTGAATATATCCATCCATCCATCCACAAGCCATTTTACTATTTTTGCACATGGGGTCGGGGTGTCACTTCAACTGTGACAATCGTTTAGAGCCAAGGTTCACACTGCTGGGTTGCTACCTCTGCAGTGGCTGTTCCTCCATACCATACACTCTCATGCATACTCACACCTATCGTCAATTCAGAGTGCCCAATCTACCTACTGTATGTCTTTGTAATGTGTGAGGAAACCAGAGCACTTGGCAGAAAAACAACATCAAAACATGTTTTCCAGAAATACTGTTTGGTCACCCACCTGATATTCTTTACCGAGCCTCCATACAGCATATAGGAACTGATCTTTCATTCACCCCCATAACACTTTACTCATGTTTGCTAACCCTGTCCTTGCCACTGCCCATAATCCCAACCCTACACATTACCTTAATAAGTACTATATACAAGACACTCACACACACATTTCATACGGGTTCATAGGTTCATAGGTTAAGTATTAGCTTAGTTGCCCTTGTGGGATATTTTAAGCCTAGCCAGTTTCCCTTTTTGGGCTCGAAATAACCTATCCCATCTGATTATAGATTGGCTTACCCATCTCATTGTCAATAATTATACATTACCCCTAATGAGAATAACTAGGATCATACCATAGATAATTTGTGGAGACCCATACATGGGATAATATATTTAGGAGCTGCCTCTGTCCATTAGTAATACAGTGGGCAGTCCTGGGGTAAATTTTCTATTTCCCACCAACAGATCTATGCTGCACTTGAAAATGGACAGGAATTTGTTTTATGTGGATAGGGGTTCTGCTCCACAGCAGCCATATCCCCTGTAAAATATACCTCTCCCTCCAAACCATTTTATTGATGTTGCAGAAGAGGTTTAGATCCCTAGACCTAGTATTTATGATGCCATATGACTTGCTGATGTGCTGAAAATCTATTATTAATGTGCAGGAGGATGCCTTGTATGGGAGACACAGGGTACCTTTTAGCAGTCTGTAGGATACAGAGTATAGTAACAAGGCTTAGTTTAGGCCTTGTATCTTTTTAGTAAGGTATCCCTGTGGGCATTCCAGTTGTTGCATGTGTCGGATAGATGCATACCAAAGAGGCCATTATATCCATTGATTGGCCTAATGAGAGCTCAGTAAATGGGGCAATGACATCCCTAGATCTTGACATAATCCATTTGTTTACAAGGTGTGCAATACAGAGCAACATACTGCAGTAAATACATAAAATACTAAAGATGTTACCTAACCTAACTCTAACCCTAACTCTAAAGAATACTACCACTATAAAAAATAGTTTGTGCTGAAAAGGTTTCCATTTATACTTATTTCATAATCCCTATGGTTCCAGAAATATGAACATTTGTTTGAAATGTGAGGAGATAATTTGATTCTGTCAAAAGGCTTAGGCTCTGCCCATTGGAAGTTACAGTGCAAACTTCCTGAGCTCCATTGGAGTGAATAAGTCAACAAACACAAACATATGCAAAACACCAAATTCATCCCCTTCCCTATCTCTGACTGTAACTATAACCTCAAACACTTACACAAAAACTTACACCCAGTGCTGAAGCTTTCAGTATTTATTTATTTTTTTATTCATTGCATTTGTTTACTGGGAGTGTTTGATTGGGACAGGTAGAACCCGTTTTCAGCAGAGACCTGAAGAGAAAAGCTTCGTAGCAAACAGAAAGAACATTTATACAGTACATGCTACCTGAGTTAGCATGATAATTAGGCAGAAGATGAGACATGTAAAAAATGATAGAGTTACAAGCAGACATTCATACATGCATACATAATATACACATCTTAGAATGAGTTAAAACTGTAATATTAAGATTTCAGTCAGTAAATATGTCAAAAGCAGTTCTCAGCATTTAGTGGTTCCAAAGTAGTAGCATATGGTACTTGGACCTTTGGAAGGCTTAGGTATTTGTGTAGGAAGAAGCGATGAAGTATATGTAAGCAGAAATGTAGAAAGGACAGTAGTTAGTCAGATGGGACAGAGCATTAACATAGTCTAGTATTTAGGAGATGAACAGTACTCTTATTGTCTGTTTCACTAAGTGGGCTGGGTATGGTATTCTACTATATTTGAGATGTAACAGGAGTAAAGAACATCCTTTGATGAGTTCTGGGATTTTGATTGTTGAGCCAGGAATTTATCTTTAGAGCAGAGATGTCTACTGGGGTTATACCTCTGCAGGAGGGTATTCGGGGAAGGCTACCCATTTGGATGAAATATGGAATGAACAATTTTTAGTTGAAGGAATTTATGATAGTTGGCAATTTTATCCAGTTTATTTTTGAATGTGCAAGGGAGTGATGTGATCCATTAGAAAAATTAGTAGTGAATTTGACAGTTTGATTGTAGCATTGTTCACATTTTCCTAGAAGGCTATTGTGTAGGTTATTGAGGATAGGGGCAGCATATAGGAGTATAGGTAGGAGACAAGCATGTGCTGCTGATTTATTACCTAGGCCAGTCAGAAATGGTTTGGTTCTGTATGGAGCTCTGAGCCTTTGATGAATATTTTTAACAACATTATTTATATGAATGCTATCCCTGATGAGAATGGACAATCAATTGTTATACTGAGTAGTGTGGAGTTGAAAACCTGGAAAAGTTTAATGTTTTGAGCAGAGGAAATAATAACATTATTTGAGTTTTGGGAATTGATTTTAGAGAGGAAGATCATCTGTTTAGTTTTTTAGCATTAGGTGTAAGTTGAGTGTTTCCTATTCTCTATTCAACTGCTGAATAGGATTTCTGAATAATAGTCTGTAGCTGTCTTAAGGAGGGAGTGGAGCCAATGATTGTAGCATAATCTGTGTATTGAACCATAGTGGATCTAGATGTGAGAGTGTAAACCTTATTTATGTGTATATGTCATAACATAGGTCTAAGAATGGTCCTTTGGGGTCACCTATAGAGACATGAAGAAAGGAGGAAAACGTTTGCCACCTTACTACTTGGGTGCAATTACTTGGGTAGCTCATGAATCATGACAATGTTGGGTGAGATAAATTAAGTTCTGCTAGGGTCTGAATCAGTTTTGGGTGCAGAACAGTGTCAAATGTCTTGGAGAGGTTCAAACAAATGGCCAACACTGGTTTGCCTGTTTTACTATGTAGTCTGACATTGTCTAGAAATAACAGTTGAACAATAGGGGTGCAAGGCTGGGGCAGAAACCATGTTGAGTACATAAAAGTAGATTATTGTTATGTAGATGTTGAAGGTTTTGAGTATACATGCAACACTCCAGGATGTTTGAGACAGGCAGACATAAAGGTCTGGGCTGGTAATTGCCTAGTTCAATGAAGTTTCCCCCCTTATGTAGAGGTAGGATATATGAGTGTTTCCATATTGTGAGGATAAACAACTGAGTAATAGATCTGTTTATGAGGATGGATACTGGAAATGCTTAAGTCATGGCTGCTATTTTGATTTATTCTGCTGTTGGTAGGTTTTTTAGCTGCTAGAGTACTTGACTTCAATTTAAATAGGAGATTTTTGATGGATGCTGTAAGGATGCTTTCAGTGTAAAGTTGTTAGTCTGAGGTGGATTTCCAGGTTGATCATAGAAGGGTTTTGAGCCTGTAGATTTATTTAGTATGGTTGCTATGCTGATGATGTGGGCATTAAAGGAGTTTGCTATTGTGTTGTTACTATCTTTTGGCATAGGACTAGGTTGAGTGAAAAATGTTATTAATGGTGGACAAAGAAGTTTTTGGATTAATAGGGGCTGTTCTGAATGTTTACATAGTAATTATTTTTGTCATTTTTACAGAGGATTTTATTTGTTTCCATAGAAGGATGTATGAATGGTAGTTTTAACAAGTTTTGTCATTATGACAGGTTTTCCAAGCTTTGTCCCTAAGTTTCATGACTTGTTTAGTGCTTTCAGTTAGCTAAGGGTTTGGCATTGCCGCCTCATGTGGGGAGGTTCTCCGGTTGGATTCTCAGTTGGGGTGCCTTCTATGAGGAGTCTGCGTGTCCTCCCTGTGGTCACATGTGTTTCCTCCCACATCCCAAAGACATGCAGTAGGTGGATTGGATACTCTAAAAAATTGGCCCTAGGTGTGAGTGTGTGCCTTCTGTGGAAGGTTGGGCACCGGGCTGGCAACTCGACACCGTAAAACTCCATTGCCAATCATGAGCGGACAGATGATCAACTGTGGCGGAAAAGCCGAAAGAAGAAGAGTTAGCTAAGGTGCTGACCTAGATTTTATGTATGTTTTTCTAAGTGGTGAGTGTTTATTTAGTAAGCTTAAGAAGATCTGATTAAAGGTGGTAGGACATCATCAAGCAGTAGCTGTTCTAAGTAGCGCCAGTTGACCCGAAGCAGTACATTTGTTAAAGAAACAGTACTGAATTTACTGAGATTTTTAACTAGGTTAAAGTGATAAGAATTTGCTTGATTGTCATGGTTTCTAATAGTATGCTTGGGATGGTGATAATTTACACTATCAGGGAGCAAGCATACTTGAGTGATTTTACTGGTGTGAGTAATAAGTATTGAGTCTAAGATTGATGTAGAGTTATTGGCACTGTAATGCCTAGCAGGAGTGGTGATGAGCTGAGAGAAATGATAAAAACTGAGGGAACAGCTGATTGAGGAATGTAATGAAGTCCAATATACATTAACATTGCCAAGTATAAGAGTTTGGAATTTGATAGGTTTTGATAACCAGTACAGAATGTCAAGTGTAATGCATTGTTTGGAGGGACATATAAAGATAGAATTCATATCTTTGTTCGGGTTCAATTTAGACTGGGTGATTAGTATTTCTGCAATGTTAAATTTAGGGATGTTTCTTTTACAAAGTTGAATTTGGAGGTTGTTTTCATGCATCATTACTCCACCACCTGTTCTTCTGCTTTATCGATCTAGTCTAATCATACTATAACCAGAGGACAGGATTCTTCTTTGGACGTATTTGGTTTGTGCCATATCTCTGTGAGAATAAGAACATCTAGGAAGTGGAAGGAAATCCAAGAATGTAGTTTAGCTTTTTTGTTGCAGATGTTCTGATGTTTAGGTGAACTACTTCTAAGGAATTGTTAGTAGTGGATCTTTTTAGGTTATGGCACAGAAGTTTAATTTGGAGAGGAAGAAATTATAACAACTTTTGGGCTGAGGTTTGGGTGGACATTCTCACAATGTTTTAACATATTATGTGAGGCAAGAGTAGTAGAAGAGTAAGAAGATAAAGGGTAAGGTGAGATTGTTTGGGTATCTTGTATATTTTCTAAATCACCAAAAATACAGAGCCACTTCTGTCAAGACTCAAAATCACTAAAAAAACATCAGAATCACCTCGGAACAATAAACTGCAAGCGAGAAATCCTGTGCAATATAAAAGTTTGAAAGAAAATTTATTCACACGAAAAACAGTTTAGCGCTTTCATGTCATGTATCAAGACTTCATCAGAACTGTGAAAACATAGCCCCTAACAACTTTTTAAACCCTTTGACTTTATCCCATTCATCAGATAACTACTCAGTCAATTAATTATGTGATGGCCAGATACCCCAGAGGGTCAAATGTGATGAGCTCACGAGAATGGCTTCTCTAAGTACTTTAACATTGATTTTTGGAGGGTGGTTAATTGCTAGAGATATCAGAATTGATGTTAATAATGGAAACAGACCCTCTTACCAAGAGACGCAAAACCAATTGAAACAAAGTCTTTCAAGATACCTGTCTTTATTAATGGACAACTTGTTTTTGAGAGAGAACATATAAAGCAAATAGGAATCAAGAGGTTTAAGATGTTATAAATATCCTAATAATGTAGAAGAAGGCTTGGACTTTCATAAAGAACTTTTAGAAATATTTAACACTTGTGGTTTAGAAATTATGTGTGAAATTATTAGGAATAATGAGAAACAATTGAAGTTTGTATTAAGAGATTTTAATTTGTAATAATTCAATACAGGATGACTTACTTTTACAGTTCATGATTATAAAAAAACAAATACTACTGTTTTAAATGATGTTGACAGTATGACTAATATAACAAAAAGTAAAATAGGGAAGCTGGAAAGAGACGACAAAGAGTATATGGAAAACAGAGTGTACCCACTTCCAATGTGGACGAAAAAGTCAGAAACTAATAAAATGAATAGAGTATTTGGAAAATGATGGGAACATATGGGAAGCTTCTGAAGATGTTCAATAATCATTTAATTTGAATAATGGTAGGCTTACTGGTTTTGAATAGGGTGAAGCTGATGTCATTGTCTGTTTAGAATTTCCCCCCCTAAGGAGATCCAACCTGACAAAAGACCTGCTAAGGGACATGGGTTACAATTATGGTACAATGACAGGGGGGAAAGGGGACAAACCTCAGTGAAGGGGGAGACAGAAATAAATGAGAAAGGTAGAGGACAGGAATGGTATGGAAATGGAAGTTATTAATATTGGAAATATTAATGGAGTGGTCCATTCCTTATTTTTAGTTAGAGTGGGTTGGATATAAAACCTACACATTTTTCTGATTTTAGAAAATAATTTACTTTTGCTCCTACCACAAACACTGCTATCAGTGATATTATGACTGAAGTTGTTCACCTGGAAGTTAAACTTTGAAGTTACATATGATGAAAGTAGGAAGGGTTTGGATAACACCAGTATTCATAGAAAAGTGGTTACAACCCACCTTTGCATTAAATTTTGCACAATTTTGATGCCCTGGTGGAGCGTGAAATAAGGCAGTGTGTTAATAAAACAAACCAGTGGTAAAAGCGAAAGGTTTGCAACCTAAGCAAAGAAGAACAAATGGTGCTAAGAGAATTAAGTAATAATTCTAACATTAGAAGTATGAAACATGATAAGGAAGAAGGGATCATTGTTATGGATTGTTGAATATATTCTAGAAAAATGGTAGATTTAACAGCAATTACAGATACACTCATTTATCATGAAATTAAAGTTGCATGTAGGAAAATTGATTTTATCCTGGAGGATCAGTACTTCCAAGGAGTGTTAGGAGCTTTTCTGAGTTCTTAAAGGTCACCAAACCTGTGGTGCCATCCATTTTTGGAATACCTAAGGTCCACGAACCACTATGGATTCCACCCTTAGGCCTATAATGGCAGCCGCAGGTTAAAAACGTATCCATTGGCAGTGTATGTAAATAGAAAATTAAAACCCTTTCTCAATTTACACCACCCCATTTTGATTGATTCATGGGATTTTTTTACGAAAAATTACTAATGATTTATATTCTGCATCCACATTATTAGTAACAATAGACATTATGGATTTGTTTTCTGTAATTCCCCATGATATGGGGATAGAGTGGTTTGAAAATGTTGTGATGGAGTGTGATTTTGTGAATGCAACTAAACTAAAACTCTTAGTGGAATATATGGAAATAATTATTATGAACAATTTTATTTACTTTGAGGGAGAATTTTATAAGCAGTTGAATGAGATAGGCATGGGTGCTGCCTGTGCCCCCTTGTTTTCTAATATAATATTGTACCACTGGGAAAAGCAGTATGTTGTCGAATCTAAATTTTCACAAAATATATTCCTCTATTTCAGGTTTTTAGATGATGTTTTTTTATGTGGGTTGCCTCAATAAGGGAATTTGATGAAGTTCGGATTATATTAATGGGATCACAGAGTTTTTAAAGTTTACACATAGTTATGGTCTCAATAAAATTAATTATTTAGATGTGACTATTACTAAAGATATGAAAAACTCAAAATATGCCTCAAGAATATATGGAAAAGATACTTTTCCATTTCCTATCTACACTATGATAGTGAACAATCCCCCACCAAAGAAAAACATAGGGCAAATGGTAAGAGATGATTTTGTAGACTGAAATAAGAAAGATTAGAAACTTTTTATGGAATGGGATTATCCTTCAAGCATAATTAATAGTGTAGCAAGTGAAGCCATACAAGGGTGGGGTACAAAATTTAGGCCCCTACTGGGAGTTAAATATGTTGGCATAATACCTCCTGAGGCTAGAGGATTGAACAAAATTGATTATAGTATGGCTTTTAGTTTAAAACGCAATCATGACTCAAGGGAAATTCAAAGAATTAAGAAATATTGGTGAGTTCAAACTCTATGCTTAGTTTTTTCTCGCCATTTTTCAATGCTACTATTTCCTGAAATAACAGTTACTACTGGTGGAATGTGTGCTCTAACTGCATTCAGGATCCGCTACTGGTTGCTCCCTCTATCCTGCAAACATTCTGACCAGTGAAAATAAAAATTAAAAAAAAACACTCTGCTGTCATATTTCAACCTGACTAGCTGTTCTGCTTGCCGTGTTTTACCATTGCAAGATCAGCTGCTGGTTACTCCCTCTATCCTGCAAACCTTCTGATCAGTGGAAAAAAAAAAACACTCTGCCATCATATTTCAACCTGACTAGCTGTTCTGCTTGCCGTTGTTGGCCATTGCATGATTGGCTGCTGGTTACTCCCTCTATCCTGCAAATCTTCTGACTAGTGAAAATAAAAATAATAAAAAAAAACACTCTGCCATCATATTTCAACCTGACTAGCTATTCTGCTTACGTTTTTGACCATTGCATGATCAGCTGCTGGTTACTCCCTCTATCCTGTGAACCTTCTAACCAGTGAAAATAAAAATAATAAAAAAAAATTAAATAAAAAAAAAACACCCTGCCATCATATTTAAACCTGACTAGTTGTTCTGCATGCTGTTTTTGACCATAGAATGATCAGCTACTGGTTACTCCCTCTATCCTGCAAATCTTCTGAACAGTGAAAATGAAAAAAAAAAAAAAAACACTCCACCATCATATTTCAACCTGACTAACTATTCTGCTTACCATGTTTGACCATTGCATGATCAGCTGCTAGTTACTCCTTCTGGCCTGCGAACCTTCTGACCACTAAAAAGAAAAAAAAAACACTCTGCAGTCATATTTCACTAGCTGTTCTGCTTGCTGTCTTTGACCACTGCATGTATGTTAACTACATTTTATAATTATTAGCAGGTTTTTGAGACCCTGTAAGGTGCAGCACACCATCAGGACATTTAATGTTATTCCGCCCCCCCTCCCCCCAATTTTTCTTACTGTTTGATAACCTGCCCTTACTATTTTACTCTTAGCAAACTTCTGTTGTAGCTTTTAGCTGTACCCTCTTTCATATTTCTCCTTGAGCATTTCTCTCTCTCTTCTTTACACCTCCTGTTCACAAACCATACTTGGTCCCTATTTATCGTGTTATATTTAACTATAGCCTCTAACTTACCAACACCTTTAAACACTCCCGTCTATTTTCCTTGCCTAGCCTGTCCTTTCCCAGTGTAAGCATTTAATTGATTGCAGCAGTTTTTTTCTAACTGTAGCCTCTGTTTTAAAGCCATTCTTATATAGTCTATTTTTCTGTTCTGTCATTCTAGTTTGTCAATCTCCCAACTGGAAGACTAAGACTATTTCCAATTTCTTTCTCTAGCTTATAGATTTGCATTGTTGTATTTGCTCAGGTCTCCCATCTGACAGATTTTTTTTGTTGGACTGCGATTCACTTAACTGGGCTCTGCCCACTCCGTTCGCCTTCACTGTACTCGGGCTTTCTCAGCTCCCTTACCCTACCCCCATTCCCACCCACCCTCACTTACCCAGATTTATGCTTACATACTCCACACTCAGTTTATTCCACCAATCATATCCACAGCTAAACTATCTCTCCCTCTACTCATCCATACACCATACCCTCTGCTTATTCCACCAATCATATCCTTAGCTAATCTGTCCCTCCCACCTCCCATCTAAACTATTCCACCACTCTCTTAATTTCTCTCCTGATCCACTGTATTCTTAATACGACTCCTACTCTGTTCTCACCTACAACAAACTACTCTTCCCAACCCTTCCACTCTCTTCTATCCTTACTTCCTGTACTCACAGTAACACATTAACAGTCTGCTCATTTCTGATGTCCAATCTCCACTTTCCAATTATCAGTATGCTACGACTTACTGTATCTCTGCTCTGTTTACTCACAACAACTAGACAGGGTTTAAATATTAATGCACTTAGGTTTGCCATTGTGTAGGCTTTAAGATGAAAGCTTTTAAAACCTTGTACATAGCATGGTTTTGGAATTATTGATGCAAATATGAACAAGCAATATTTGACATCTACAGGCGTCAGTAGGAGTTAACTGCAGATGCACTGGAGGTGTCACTCAGGTGTAATGAGTTAATCTCTGTATACATTGTAACTGCATTATTTTTGTTAATTCTGTTAATAATGTTAATTCCTTACATTTTATATACACTGTTTAATCTGTATATTGCTATCTTCTGTTTTTGTATTTTATATTCTTGTCATTTTTTTCCTTGGGGCTTTTCCTCCTGGGTCTCTGCTAAAAATGGGCTGCTAGCCCAGTTGGACTATCCTGGTAAACAAATGTAAAATAAATAAATAAGTACATTTTTTTCCAAAATGCTCAACACACTAGGAATCTTTTCTAAGCACCATGTGTTCACATAAAAGAGGGAACCTAGTGTAAAAGACATTTTGGAGAGGAAATAAGGAAAATACACTGGCTGGCAATAAGAGTTTGAAAGGAACCCTGCAAATATGGTGCTTGCAAGCACTGTGCACAAATTGCACACTTGGAATCACTAAGAATTCCAGGGATTGAGTTGACTTTTAAAGCCCATAAACATTTTAACTGTTCCTCTAAGGGTGTAGTTTACTTAACATAGTGTAAGATTTGTTTCCCATATTACACAGGGAAAACAGAGAGCCCTATGAATAAGAATTTATGAACATAATAATGATATAAAGAAGGGGGTGTTCACAAATGTATTAGCGAGACACTACGTGGAATGTAAGGAGAGTAGTTTTCTCTTTTGGATAATTGAACAGATGGACCAAAGTCCTAGGGGGGGGACAATGGGAAACATTTTTGGAGTACTGTGAGTTATTGTTGCAATGGAGACTGAATGCCAACACCCCCCCCCCGGACTTAATGATCAAGTTTCCTTGTTTCCTGTTTTGAAGATAAGAGCAGTCAAACTATAATTTTATTTGTAACATGTTCCCTTATTTACTTACAAACTCTTGTTTTTAGTCTTCCAGCTTCCCTAAAGACAAAATAAAACACTGTACAAAAACCTAACATTTTTATCATGTTTAATATTGTATTTTATTAATATTTTTAAGATACTGTAAACATAAATTGTATGTGGTCTTTCACTGAACATTTTAAAAGATAGTTGTAAGAATTTTATGGTAGCTTATGAATATTAAACTAATTATGAATAAGCTAATTTTAAGTTTTAAGTTGAACTTAATGGTTTTAATGTGACAAAAATTTATTCTGAGAGAACATTAATTAAATGACGGAGTATTTATCTGACAAATGGGATAAAAGTGAAGGGTTTAAAAAGTTGTTAGGGGCTATGTTTTCACAGTTCTGTTGAAGTCTCAGTATGTGAGATGAATGCTCTAAACTGTTTTTCATGTGAATAAATGTTCTTTCAAAATTTTAAATTACACAGGGTTTCTTGCTTTCAATTTGTTGTTCTGAGGTGATTTTGATTTTTTTAAAAATATTTTCTGTCTCCTTTAGATTTTAGCAGTAGCTATTCTGGTTTTAACATGTGGGTAAGTTGAGTATGAAACACATCTGGAATGATGGCAAGATGGTCAGTGGAGTGACAGTGTGTAGGGTAATGTCTGTTGGGGTGTGAGGGGAGGTAATGAGGGCTGAGTGGAAAGTGGTGGGGTAGGAAAGTAACACTAAGAGTGATGAGACTGATAAGAGTAGGAAATTAATAGGCATAGTTACATGAGAAAGTACAGGTGAGAAGTAAGCTGCAACTGCTAGAAATACACTAAGGGGATGTGGATGGGATTTATTACAACAACTGTATCCTTATGGATAGCTGAAACACTTGATGTCCTTAAGGGTCATTTGCATATCCCACATGCCTCTATTACAGGAGGTTTAAGGTATCACACAGTGAAAACTCTAGTTTGGTTAGGTTTTTCTTGTGGTTTTTACTAATTGGTTGGTCTGCGTGATCTTTTTACTTTTTGGTGTCTGAAGGATGCTATGATTTAATAAACCTCATATTCCAATCTCTCCCATTGATTTGCTGAATAATGACAGAGCAACCTAGACCACTGGCCATAGTTGGCTGTTTTAGATGTGTAGGATTACTTTAACAGTCCTCTTTTACATTTTTAGGATCAAGAGTGATGACTGTTACTCCTAGGAGTGTAAGGGGACTGCTAAGGTAATGCCATACATCCAAATCACCCAACTATGGTTAATTAACTACTAAGTCATTTACTCTTTTTGTTTCTTCCTGCATCATAGATATGCAGAATCAGACAAAGTATACCAGGTTGAGTAGGCAAGACCTTCTCTTAAAGCCAAACTGGGATGGGTCCAGTGTCTGTAGGTTGACAATGTTCTTGTTGATCATTTCCATAATAATTCATTCCATGGCTTTGCATATCACACTTATCAGACTTATCAGACTGATGGGGCTGTAGTTCCCAGGGTTAGTTGTTGATCCATTCTTATGAAGAGGAATGACTGTTGCAGCCCTCCATTCACTTGGCACGTAACCTGTTTTGAGGCTATAGTTGAAGAGTGCTTCAAGTGGTCTTGCTAGATTATGTTTTAGGCTATTTAGGAGACAACTGTGGATACTGTCAGGGCCTACTGAACCAGTGTTTTTTGTCTTAGCAAATGGCATCAGGACCTGTTCCCTGTTGATAGTTGAGGGGAATGCTAGATGGGATTTCACAGGGGGTAGTGGGAGGAAATGGGGATAAAGTTAGAGCTAAATTTATCAGCTAGTAGATTTGCAATGTCACCATGGTCAGTGAAGGCTGTGCCATGTACCACCAGTTTTGCACACTGCTGAATGTTACCTTTAAGGTTCCTGAAATAGCCAAAGATGGCCTTGGGATTCTACTTAGCCTGAAAGGCTATCCTGACCTCCTAATTCACCTTGTTAGACTTTATCAAACCACTTAGTTTCTTGTTTAGTTGAATCAAAGGAATCCTGGATCTATGAGAGTCATCATCATCCTCATCATCATCAGCCCCATTTTTGCCATTTATTTCTACATGAAGTCATTTTATTGTGTAAACTGTCACGACTCTCTCAATTCAGTGCCACACTCCTGCCTTCTTCAACACTCATGCCTGACTGTCACAGATCTTCTTTCACGCAATCCATCCACCTCTTTGCTTTTTGCCCTCGCTTCCTCTTACCTTCTTCCTGGCTGTCCCAAATCTTCCTCACCAGATTGTTTTCTGCTTTTTCACACATGCCCAAACCACCATAATATGTTCTCTTTGATCTTTTCTGCAATTGGAACTACTTTGGCTTCTGCTCTTATGTCCTCATTTCTTCATCTGTCCCACAGTGTGCATCCTGTCACCTTTCTCAGGCACTTCATTTCCATCACCTCTAGCTTCTTCAACTGTTCTGCCTTTACTGCCCAGGTTTCTGTGCCATACAGTAGTACTGGTCACACCACTGTCTTATACACCTTATCTTTCAGCTTCTTTGGCATTCTTTTGTCATAGACTACACCTGATACTCTATGCCAGTTGGCTGCTGCCCGTCTGATTCTAGCTTTTACCTCTTCATTCAGACTACTCTTCTCCTTAACCACCCCTCCCAAATATTTGAAGCTGTTTACCTGTTCCACTATCTTCCCTTCTGTCTCTGTTCTCAGATTATTCTGATTTCCCCAATTTGCTGCCATTACCACCATATTATCTGTGCTTAGTTTCATCCCATGTGCCTTAAGATTTGCATTCCATTCTCCTATCCTTTGCTGAAGTTCTGCCTCAGGGTCTACCTGTACTTCCATATTGTCTGCATACAGCAACCTTGTTGATCTGTCCCCTTCAACCTGTTTGCTAATGTAGTCCATCACCGGTATGAACAGCAGTGGGCTCAGAGCTGAACCCTGGTGTACACCCACTCCCACTGGGAACCCCTCTGTGAGGCCGAACACTGTCCATACTTGAGTCACTGGGTCCTTGTACATAGCTTGCTCTAATTCTACCAGTGTTTCTTGGACTTCAAACCACCACAGTACTGCCCAGATCAACTTTCTTGGGACATTGTCATATGCTTTCTCCAAGTCTAGGGATGCCCAGTTGGACTCTCTCCTCATCTCTAGCTTCTTCTCAAGTATCTGTCTCAATGCAAACATTGGGTCAATTGTGCTGCATACTTATCTAAATCCGAACTGCTCATCTCCCATCTTACATTCTATTACTCTATGTATCTGTTTATCAATCACCCCCTCCAGAACTTTCATGCAATGTGGTGGGAGTTTGATGCCTCTGTACTACCCACAGTTGTGGATGTCCCCTTTTTCTTGTACACTGGCATGAGTATGCTTATTCTCCAGTCAACTGGGATATGCCTTTCTCTCCACACTGCTATTAGTACCCTCAGGAGCCATTTCTCCCCTATCTCACTCAGCATCTTTATTATATCTGCTGTGACCTCATCTGAGTCTGCTGCTTTCCCTGACTTCATCTTCCTTAGTGCTGTTCTTACTTCTTCTAAGGTGGGCTCCTCTTCTTCTCTCATCTTAGGCTGTTTCTGGAGCAGTACAGCTTCTGTGGGGTTTTCTTCATTTAGAAGCTGCTGGAAATACTCCTTCCATCTGCCTTTAATGTCCTGTGGAATGGTGAGCAGGTTGTTACTGGCATTCCTTATGAAAGGTGTCTGACTATCTTCTTTATCTTTCTGTCTTTGCCTTACAACCTGATACAGTTTCTTTCTGCCCCTTACTGAGTCACTTTCCAGAAGTTGGTAGAGTGCCTCTGATGCCCTATTCTTTAATATTGCAACTTCTTTCTTAGCTTCTTTGTTAGCCAATAGTCCTTCCTAGCCTGGTCAGTCTTTTCTATCTCCCACTTCTTCCTGCACTCCTTCTTTCTTTTGATGACTTCCTGGACTTCGGCATTCCTCCACCAGCTTTCCTTAGGTACCTTATTTCCATACCTGGCTTGGCCACATATCTTTTCTGTAGTCCTAACACATGCTGTTTTTAGGTGCTGCCACTCTTCTTCAACTCCACTTATTTCCCCCTCATCTTGGAGTGCTAGAGCCCTGAGGAATTCCTTGAAATGCTGTACTTTCTCACCTCTCCAGTCAACCTCCAGGTCTTCAGCCTGGTCTCTGCTGACCTTAGAGCCTTCTTTGACCACTGCTTGTAGCTGACTGTGGTAACTAATGGTTTATGCTGTGGGCTGACTGTTTCACTGGTGATGACTTTACAATCATGGATTTTACCCCATTGCCTTTTCCTTACTAGGAGGAAGTCTACCTGAGTTGCATGTTGGCTACTCTTGTATGTGATCTTGTGACTGTCTCTCTTTCTGAACCATGTGTTGGCTACTATCAAGCCATTTGCCAGACAGAGGTCTAGAATGACTTCTCCTTCTTTATTCCTGTTGCCCCACCCATGTGGACCCAGGCAGTCCTCATATCCTGTTTTGTCTGTCCCAATATGTGCATTCAAGTAACCCATTATCAACACCAATTCATGTTGATCTGCTTTATCTAGTGGTCTTACAACAGCACTCTTTTTCTTACTATCACAACCCTGCTGAGGGGCATAGGCTGAGATTATGAATACTGCCCTATCATTACACTGGAGTCTAATTGCCATGAGTCTGTCATTAATTGTGATATCCCTCACTGCCTTCTGAAGCTTTTCTCTCACCACAGTTCCTAAAACATTTCTAGTCTGTTCCCCACCTGAGTAGTAGATTCTGGATCCCAAGCCAAATGGCTTTGCTGCACTGCCCTTCCATCTCATCTCTTGGCTACATATGATGTCCAGCCTCCTCTGTATCACTAGCTGCTTCCTGTCAGTGACCCTACATTAAGCGTAGCAATTCTCAGTTCATGTTTGTCAAGTTGGTTGGTTTTATGTCCAAATTTTGCTCAACAGAGCTATCCCAGGTAACCCAGGCTGGGCAACTAGACACTTGACTGGTCAGTAGCTTATTGACCCAGGGCTGCTGGGCTTTATGGCAGGCACACACTGGCCAATAGGGTCACATATACCCTCCCCCCCATTAACAAGGGTCCCTGACGTGGGTCAGAGTAGGCAGGGTCCTCAACCCACTTATCATCGGTAACTATCCATGTCCATGTTTGGCAACATTAGTCAACATGACTGAATCACCTAGAGCCATCTGTCCCCCCTGTAGGGCATCATGTAAAGTCTGTGCTGCTGCTCACAGCTCCATTCATTGGTGAGTTTGAGATGGAAACACTCAGCATGTTTTCAGACATGGGAGAAACTCCATGGAGACACAGGGATAACATGCAAACTCCAAACAGGCATTGGTCAGAGGTCAAGATTGAACTTTGTACTTTGTGCATGAGAGACGAAGACCTTAACCATTAAGCCATCTGGTCATGACTTTTTTTTCCCTTTTTGTTATATGCCCTGTTAAGGTAAGGGTGGTTTGTTTTTGGTATTAGACCTGGCCTTGCTTCTGGTAGGTATGGCAGCCTCAATGCAGCCATTCACTTTTGTACAGGGTTTCTGTAATTAAGTCTTCATAGGTAGCTGTGTTCTCAGGGTTTTCATTTTGACAAACTGTCACCTAATGGGATGCAGTTTGCTTTAAAATAATTCCTGTTATCTGTTTAGTTGGGCTTTCTTGATGATTTTTATTTTGAGGGAGCAGTTGTGTGGTCTGATCTCACCAGTGAGGGTATGACACAGGGTGGTGAGGGTTGGGTGGGTCAACAGTCTCCATGTTGGTGAGTGCTAGGTGCAATATAATTGATCTTCTGGTTGGAGTGTGCACTATCTGTTCTAGGGTGTTTGTGTTGGTAAAGTATAGGAATATGCCTGTGAGTTAGAAACAGTGTATGTTTCCCAGTCTGTGGAGGGGTAGTTAAATTCTCCAATGAATAGGGTATTTGTTTGGATGGTGAATGCCTCTAGTATGCCTAGGTAAGAGTTGTGAGCTTTGTGAGCCATAGACGGTGACCTGTAGCTGGCTAGAACATGGTAAGGAAGCTTGTCTACTGTGACTTTTACATGTATGAACTCCAGGGCATCATCCCGCTTAACTAACTTGGAGATGCATTTTATTTATTTATTTATTTATTTCACATTTGTTAACCAGGTTAGTCTGACTGGGTAGAGACCCCTTTTCAGTGGAGATCCAAAGAAAAAAGCTCCACGAAACAGTTAAATAAAATTTGAATGGATACAGTAAAACAAAATTATAACAATAATAAAATATACAAGAAAGAAAATTCTTAATCATAAATCCAAAAACTGTACAATTTTATACATACTTTTTTTTTAGATAGGAATGGTATGAATGAACATGTCAGAAACTAGACAGAATGCCAACAGTATGAGATATGAAGATAGTTAAAGAGAAAGGCTGAAGTGTTGGGGATAGGCAGAGAAATAGTCTATGTTAGGAGGAGTACACACATTCATAGCAGGTAGGATTTAAATGAAAGACTATAGTAGACAGGAATTAACTGAGTGACTGTTGAGAGGAAGATTAACAGGTAGAGATAATAGCAGGTAGGAAGAGAAATATACGGTAGGACTGGAAGATAGGAATATATGATTATTCTGGGTTTGCTGCTTGGTATGTTGGGTTTGATTGTTTGTTCTACACCTCCAACTTTAGCCCCTGTCTGTGCTGCTATTGGTCTAAATGTGCAGAAGACTCTGTAGTCTTCCACTCACGGAGTATTTTTGTGGCTTTAAAACAAGTCTTGGTGACAGCAGAGATGTCTACATGCAGTAAATAAGTCAGCAAAGAACTACAGCATCAGCAGCCCAAGTAATGCAACATAACTGTAACTCTGAATACTGAAAAAATGTGAGTGGAACACTGTTTAGCAGTTTGCTGTTCTAAACTTCTTTTTTTTACTGTCTTGTCTGAAAAGCCAAAGCTAGATCATCTGGTGGCCTGGCAGTTTCCCAGACTGGCATCCCCTAAAACCAAACTTCAGGATTCAAGACTAGGAAAAAAAAAAGGTCTTCCTGATGAGTTCTGTGACTAAAGTAAGCTGCTTGCTACAGCTGTAACTGTAACAAGGAGCCTGCTAGAGTTACTAGTACAGACTGAACTTCAACCATTTTTCCAGCTGCAAATATGAGTGCACAAAGCATAGCTTCCCCCCACTAATTCAGTAAACACTGATTTATCTGCATTCAGCTCATGAAGGGAATGATACTGGTGATTTTAGGATTAGTTTTAAATAGACTTTCATATATACCTTTGCAGCTATCTCTGAAAAATCTGTTGTTAAACATTCATAACTATATACTGTTTTTTTTTCCCAAAGAAATCTGCTGAAAAGACAATTTAATGAAAGAAACTCCTGAGATAATACAGCATAAACTTAATACTAAAACTTTTTAACAACTGTGTAATCCTACTTGCAAGTAATTCAGAGTGGGAACTAATATTTGACTATGTGCCATTCATCATCACTGTTGAATCATTCTGATTAAAACTGTTGAGTCATTGTTTTTGGAGGAAAAAAGTAGCTTACTTTTTTTGTGCAACATACATATCTGAAACAAATAGTCACTTAATTTGCATCTTCTACATATTCCTTCTCTGTACTCAGTAGTGTCAGTATCCACAGTGGTTCAAAGGTTGATAGGTGATTAGCATACAGATCAGTTGACCATCGAAGAGCTTATCCCAGCTTTCCAGTTACCATGAGAACAATGCTGGGTTAAGTGACTTGTCCATAGTCACACAGTAAGCAAACAGAGGCTGAGAGAATCAAAACTTGGACTGCAGGAAGCAGAACAACGCGTAGCCTAAAACCTCTGCACCAGAAACATAGCTAAGGTGGGGCAAAGGGGCAGCTGCCCCTGGCACAAGGTATTCAGGGTCATGATTAGAAATGCAGATTGATCAGTAGTGCTGTACCAGTATTCATTTTTGTAGCTGCATTTTTGAATGCCGGTAGAGAAACGAATACTAATGCAGCATTTGTGGATGGCAGGACTCAAGTGCTCGAGCAAGTGGTTTACTAAAGTTTTTTAATATAGAATGATTTGTCCTGAAACAGAATATTTTTTATGTTTTTGATCTCCATGGTCATTGTGTTTGGATTTGGGGCTGTCTCTCCTTTGTGATTATAACTGTGAGAGATGATCACAAATGAATGAATAACTAACTTGTCAGGGAAATTAGGCATTAAGTAATTTGTGAAGTATCCAGCTATCATGTTGCACATCTTGTACTGAAGAAGTGAGGGTGTGTTAGGTGTATATCATCCTGTGCAGAGTATTGAAATATGTACTCTGCAATATCACTTTGATGCTTGTTATATAAAGATTTGTGCTAAGCACACAGACTATGTCTTAAATCAGTCGTTTATAGATCCTTATATTACAAAAATCAGCAATGCATACACAGTAAATTAGAAATAAAATGAAATAAATAAATGCACAAATAAATGCCATTTTTAGAATTTGTTTATGATTTAGTCAGAAAAGAAAAAGGCATTGTAATACAAGTTATATAAAACGAAATGTACAAATTCACTGAAATGGATTTATGAGAGTCTGTTGATGTCCTGGAAGGATTAGCAGCATATAATAATAATTATTATACTGCAGAAGGACAAGGCAAGGCTACAGTATATTAAATGTTTTTCTTACAACGTTTCAAGTCAGGATTCAAAACAATATTATTTAAAATGGAAATGTGCATCCTAAAAGAAAACAGCTTAGTCTCAGACACAGTGTTATTTTATGTGCATCTCAGACTTACAGAAGCAATGGAGGAGAGAATGAATATGTTTCACAAATAAATTCTTAATTCTGTTTAGAAAGATGCAATGATTTCTACCAGAGACTGCTGAACAAGTAAAGTGTCAAATTTCTATTAAAAAGCATGGAACAATACAAGGTTGTACATGTACTACTGCTCTGTGGAAACACATTCAGGATCAATAACTCATACTGACCCACATCAGTGTGACTATTACCTATAAAGAAATACTGAGCAGCAAGCAGAAAATGAAGCTGAAACCAGAACACATTGTTTCATTATCACTATCATTTTTCAGACTATGACAATAGCAAGATTCCACAATGCATACATAGTAACAGAAACCTTGCCCCTAGTACAAAAAGTGACACAATGTAATCCCTTTAACACTGTTATGCTTCAGCATAAAGAAAATAGTACTTCCGTGTTATTTGAATAAAGCTAGAAAGGATAACATGAAAAAGGTACTGCAATGACTTCAAAGACTAGAATTAAATATGTGAAGGATAGTGCATTTAGAAAATAAAATGCTCTTTTCCTTTGTAGCATTTAGCAAAACTTTGCAGCTACTGAACATTGAAATATGACTTCTGAAAGCTGTTATGGAAATTGTTCAGTTCATGAACCACAATTTTCTAGTACAGAGCAGATAAGTAATGTTATGATCTGTTAATTAGCTTTCCTCTGTAGTATGCATTCCCTCAGTCTCCACTTGCATACTCTGTGACAGAGAAAATCACTTAACTTGATCAATGCTTCCTAGTTTGCAATTAAAACAGCCACTTGGGTCTATTGAACCTTATTAAGTTTACAGAATTCTTACAATCTCAAAGTACAAGTCCATCAAGAGTTTGTATTCCACCACACTGCTGACTCCTCTTGTTTCAGTTATTTACCTCTTAAACTGTACAAGGATATATAACTTCTTTAATACAACAGCCTTTGTCACATCCTTGTCAAATATTTGAAATTATTGTTTAATGCATTATTTCTGTCAGTTTTTTTTACTAAACTGCCTTCATTTCAAACTGTGAAGCAAATCTGTTTTACTCACATTGAGCTAAATAAAGATCTGTATATAGGCCAACATTTGTCCCTTAGAGTTCTTTTCAAAATGGAAATCGAAATCATTATTTTTGCTCCTACGATAAAGTTTTCACTTTGGGTATTCATTTGATTACAAAATTGACTGCACCTTTCTCATTCTAGATGCAGCGAATAAAAAGAGGAGCACAGACATCCATTATACTCTATAAATTGTTAATTTATGATTTCAAAAATGTCTCTTTGGTTTCTACTGTTTACTCCACTGTGGCTATTGTTAGTTGTTCAGAACATATTTTTAAGAACCAGCAGGAATGCATGATTGCTTAACTCAAAATGTCACACCAACATTTTTGATGTTCTCTACCACATGTACTCATTGGCTCCAAATACATTTTTTACGTTGGTTAAGGGCTTCCCAAACTGAATAAGCTGACAGGTATCATTGTATAATGTTATGTCCTTCTTCAAGCTTTAGCAATTTGCTGCATTTACATTTGGCTGTAGAAAGGTTATATGATTACTAAAACATACTACATAATTCAGATTTTAATAATCCATACACTTTGTAAATCAGGCTCAAAATGTTGCATGGTTCCTAGAAAATAACTAGAACAGGCAGTATTGGACCCTGATCTACACAAGCCCTGGGACAGCACAGTTGAGTTTGGTCTCTTGCTCTGATATTGCACTCCTAAAGTTCATGTCTAACTTCTACTAAACAGCTAATTTGAGACGAAGCTTAAAAAAGTGCCGTGACTTTATAAATTGGTTATCTGACAATATTAGTATGAGGATATATGACTGTGAATTGTAAGCCAATACTTGTAGAAGTACTAACCAAAATAGTTTAGAAAGGCATATTAGACAAAATAATTACATTAATATCTACTGATTCATATTTAGTTTGATGTCATATGTCTAATTCTATTCCTTTTTTTAATAATTATTTGAATATTTTGGTGAATAAGCTAGTTAAGCAAACTTGTGTACAAATAATCATAATAAAGAGCTGTATTGGATAATGTCTCCATTGCTATCCCACATAAATGATTGATTTTATCAAGGGAAAAAAGTCAGATAGCCTGCTTTTTCCTACTGTGAATGAAAAGCTTGAATTGTCTAAGGTGCTACTAATTTCACTAATTTCAGGTAGTGAAAAGGCAATATGATTACATATTCAGTAGCACTGTAAGTACGTTAGCTGTAAAATAAGCAAAGAATGCATCATGTAGTTTGTTAAATGTGCAAGCAAAACAGATTGCCGAATAGCAAATGCCGTCAAGTTCAAAATGACTATACCATCAACAGGGGTTTTGGAAACATTTGATCAATTAACTAGCTTCCTCTTTTGCACATCTAAAAAGTTTAAAGAAAGTTAATATGTTATTTTTTGTTGTTGTTATTAACTTTTTTCTCAAATTAGATTTAGATCTCATAGATTAGTAAGAATAGGTCAAATGAAGTTGAAGCACTTGTGAATTTTCTATTAAATGGTCTGATATGGTTACTATAAACTAATGAACGTTACTAGTAAGAATTATGCCCAGTAAGTTATTACCTCTTTTGTTATGGGACCAACTGTGAAATCTATGCTTAGACACATTCTCAGGAGAAATCTGCCTATATGTAAATTTACAGTGATTTAGTTTAGTTTAGTTTCCAGACAGTCATGAGTTAGATGATATGCCCCATAAAAAATTATATTGAGAAAGCAGTGAAAATTACATTTTTGTTTTCAAGCTCACTTAAGGGAATACTAACAACATATTAACTGTGTGTGTTTGTGTGTATCATCTCGTAGTAGGTTGATGGTCTGTTCATGATTAGGTCCTTGGCCTTGCACCCTGTAAGTGTAGGGACAGACACCAGCCTTCCTGTGACCATGAAATGGACTACACAAGTAATATGAGAATAATTGAATGAATGCAGTGAAAAACCCAGTTGCCAGTTGTAAAGATGGCTCTACGTGCATTTTTTTAATCCAGTTAGTTCTTAAATAATGGAAAAAAGTATCCAGATCTTCAGTTGTTATTTACTTAAGATGATCTGTACAATGGCATATGATAAATAGAATCTGAAAGTATAAACTACTGACTTCTGTTAAACTAGTTTAGATGCAGAAGTAAAACATATTTAAGCAGTCTGAGTCATAACTCAGATAAGAGTCTAGCATGCAATGTATTAACTTGTCATAGTATAGAAAGTCAACTTAGTCAATCACTTTAGTTCAACAGAAATGACACATTATCATTCGCTATCAACTAGAACAGCCAAGTAAACTACCTCAACAAGTCATATGTAATATTATAAAGGCAAGGCTGTAGTCAGACATGTACCGTGTGTTGCATGGCTTATAATATACCATATATATTTATAAATATAGATATATGTGATGTACAATGTGATGTGGTAAAATAGTAATTCAAAAAGTCATGGAAGAGTTAAAACAGTTTTATTTTATTGAGTTACATGGTTGTTACATTTTTCGAGTGCATGCTTGGCAACATTGCTCTTTGATTAAGCTTGTCACTTTAAGATTTTTCTCAGCATTGAAAAGTTATGCTGTTAAAAAATATGTACTGTGCAGGATGGGGTATAGTGTGTGCATGTGGGGGGTAGGTACATTGCGGAGGTTGGGGTACAATTCACTAACATTCTCCCTGCATTACTGTACAAGGGTAGTATAAAGGAACCACTATATTTTACTTACAATGTCATCAGAGAAGGTTTTGGAGTAATGATAACAACAACAATAAAATACATTTATGTGCCAGTAAAGGAGATAATACAACACACAAGTCACTCACACTAGACTGTATTATAACTTGATGAAGACTTCATACTTGCAGTTATGCACAGCATTTCATTTTTAATATTTTTACAAAATTAAAATGTCTTCCTGTACTGATGGCAAAAGAGGATGTAGTGATCAGATCAGCAGTCTCCCCTGTAATATGCCATGATGTTTAATGTTTTTAAAATGAATAAACCAAATAACTTTATGTTCCAAGAATCCTAAAATCACTGTTGCATAGTAGGGTAGGTTAACAATGCAGAGTAAAGTAGAGAAGTATATTTTTCACAGTAAAGAAATATTTTTCAAAAAGCTACTAACTACATAAGTAAACATACTAAAAACGTTTGTAGAATATATAAACAAGTACAAACAAGTGGTTATGAAGTACCATGGACTTTGAAGATTTTTTTCACATGCAGTTATGGTCCTTAGAATGTTTATGCGGTGGCTAGAGCTCTCAATATCAAGTCTAGCTGAATTAGCTCTCAATGTCAAGTCTTGCTGAATTAATGAAACTGGAGAATCCTGGCTCTGTTTCATAGGGAGATAAAACTCTATGATCCATATGTTCTGGCTTTCTACCAGTATGTCCAGCATTATAGGAACTGTTGGGAGAAGGAGACAAATTAAGTGACTGAGCTTATTTTCCCCTAATGGACAGCTGAATGGATGTGTTCTGGGATGTGTTTTCTGTCAGTAGTTTCCACTGGAGACTAGAAATGAGACAGGAAGACATTGACATAAAAGTGGAGGGACTAATCTAGATGATTGGATTTATTTTGAAATTGTCTGTACTGCAGTGCAGCATGGGGGGGGGGGGGTGGCTGCAATCCTGAGTGTGCCATCCTATGGACGACATGTTAAACTGATGTCCCAACTGCCTGAATATGTGATAGCTCAGGTGGATGTAAAAGAACCCATGGTACTTTTTGAAAAGAGTAGGGGAAGTTCCTTGATTCCCTGGCCAAATTTTCCCTAGTCAAAGGCCTTGGCTAAGTCTTAGAAAATTACTCCTCATGAGGGACCTTGAGCCAGTGCCTTAATAATTTGATCCTAGAAATAATAAACTAATCAATGTAGATCTACCCTTTACAAAACAGTGTTGATCTAAGTCCAAAGTGACAATATCTGTGTTATTGCTTCTCAGTATTTCAACAATGCATCTTTTGAAGCATTTGCCTACAGTGGAAGTGAGGCTAGTAGGTCAATAGTTTTTAGCATCACTTTTATTACCTTTTTTTAATATATTAGTGTTATAGTAAAAGTTTTCCACAAACTAGTAACAGTGGGTGGTATTTATAGTTATTGCGTGAATGCATTTTGGCTATCCTTTCTGTCTGTGAATGAGCATAGCTACACCACCATTCATAGAGACCATTTAAGTTTACTCATGATAATCACAAACAAGTGTAAATAATTTAACAATAATGAAATGTAAATGAGAAATTATATAAACTGGCATATGCTAATGAAGTGTTCTTTCGCCCAGTTGTGTTTCATAGTCAAATTTTCGTGGAATTCTCACATTCATTGTAAAAAAACATTGCTGTGACTATTACAAGTATTTTGCAGTCCATGAAGCTGCTTTATCTTAGTTGTTTCCTTTGCTGACTTTGACTCTTACAAAACCTTTTCTTATTATTAATATCCATGGGAAGTTAGTTTTTAAAACTTATGTTCACCATTCTAATTTTCCTGTTAAGTGATCTACTGATGTTATTAGAAATTCTTGTTTGCTACTGTTGGGTGTTTTTGAAAACCTTATGTTTATTTTACTTTTTCTTACATAATTTACTAAGATCCAAGTTCCACCTGGGAATAATATATTTTAATGTGAACTATGCTTATAAGTAATTGTGGCTTCAAGGCAATTAAAAAGTAAATCATGAAAAGTGTTGTATGCAAAATTTACTTTGTGATTCAATAAATATAACTGCTAGTCTGTTAAATGTACTGATTTTATTAAAGTCTTATAATTGGTTCTTTCATAATTGCATTTTTATGAATTTTTGGTGCAGGAGTCTATATTTTTAGGTGAACCTTCAGTGAGTTGTGATCTGAAAGTCCAAGGGAGGCCCCGGTTTTTAAGTTGTCAATAACACCAGGGTTGTTGGTCATTAACAGATTAAGAATATTAGCCCCTCTGGTATCTTCAATGACAGGTAGGCTCAGTCCTCATTGGAATATGATATTGACAAATATCATATTACAATGATATCAACAATTTCACTTTCATAAGTAGTTTTTGTAGAAAGATTTGCCAAAGAAATACCTGAGTAACTGAAATCGCCCATTAATATAGTGTCTTTTATTGGTATATTATGATTTAAACAGATGACATAATCTCAGTGTTTAAGTTCAACCATACTGGTACTATGATAACAAAGAGAAATTATAGCATCAAAATCCTGAACAATTTATGCATTTTTATCTCATTAAATGTATTCACATGTGAAAATGGAATATTGTTATGACTCTATAATGTTACTCTCCCAGTGCTGGAGTTTTCATTGAAGGCATTCATATTTCTTATAATGTGGGCATGTTCCAATATTCCACAATTGTTATTATTGTGTAGTTATATTCAGTAACTATACTGACAGATTCATCAAGCTTTTTGCCCAGACTTTGTGCATTGAAATAAAAACATTGCAGAGCTGTATCAAAAATTATATATGCTGGGTTGACAGAGGTTAATGAGTCGGATTGTCTAAAAAAAGTTTTCAGATATTCCTTTATTTTCAGTGATACAAAAACAGCCCCATTTGACTAAGATGAAGTCCATCTTTGGAAAATATGCAATTATTTTATCTACAGTCTTCCCAGTACTGGATAAGATTGATGCTGCATGCTGTACAAAGTTGCCTTATCCAACTATTGCAGATGTGGGCTTTCATAAATAAGTAGCTATTCCAGCATGAGGTTGGCATTATTTCACTTAATATAAGCCTAACAGAAGCTTCTTCAAGCATTTCATTTATTTCCAGAATGGCATTCTTCATATAGTTAAGTTGTGTTAACCTCAGGTCATTGATTCCTGCATGGTCTAAGGTCAGATTATATTGCATATTTTCATGAAGCAGTTTTGGTATCATATATTTGACTTGTTATTGTTGTGTCTTTTGGCTTTTCCCAGTTAGGGGTCGCCACAGCGGAACTCCGGTCTGCTAATGATTGACAGTAGATTTTTACGTGCCGAGTTGCCAGCCCTGACGCACAACCTTCAACGAAGGTACGCCCATTCACGCACATCTCCACACAGAAGATGCTTATAGTTTTAAACAGCTGGATCATCACTCACAGTGATATAATTCTTGTTTAGGCCATTTATGCTTCTATTTTCAGGATTAAGCAGAAAATCACTCAGGTCTAACACTTCTTTGGGAATAGAAAAGTTAGAAGCAGCTCAAGGCATACTATTTGTATTTCTAGACCCTTCTCCCCATAGTGCATATTTTTTGTATTTTTTGTTTTGTGAAATAAATATCATATCATCATCAGCAGCAGCAGTATGACTAATATTTCCACTTCTTTTCCTAACCTTTGTGACCGTTATGGCATGACGAGTACAAGAAATGCAAGTTTGCTCGGGATAGGAATCAGTTCTGGGTTGCGCAGATTGTACATTGTTATGTGATTTTGGAACTGACATCAATCAGCCTGACTAGTGTTTCTTTATGTAAAGTTGTGATAGCATTAAGACATACAGCCTGGTCAGTTATCTTAGTGTTGTCTGAGCAGGAAGAATCCAGCACTTTCATATGGTCAGATTGTACAAAACTACTGGTTTTAGTGGTAATACTCCTGACTACATGTTTTCACAAAAAGCCAGTTTACAATCCAAGACAACCTATTCGATGTATCCAACAGCTGAAAACTTTTAGTTATGTACTCACCATAACTTCAGATGTTTGGGATCCATCTCGCCTACATTCTGACTGATGGGTTCGGAGCCGATCCCTCGGCTCCGACTCAGCACGCTTATGCCAAAGAGCGAAGTCTCTTATTGGCTGAGCTTACTATATCCCAGGATGCACCACTACCAGTCCCCCAGATCTAGTTTGTCCGCATACATGCACACATGCACGCTCTGATTATATAACATCGTCAGATGAACAAGATAAAAACAGTAGAACTCAAACCGTTCAATCTCTTCTGATCTCCAAGGCAGGGGAAGGAGGGTGGGTATTAGGAATGGCGAGATGGATCCCAAACATCTGAAGTTATGGTGAGTACATAACTAAAAGATGTTATGTGATCCTATCTCGCCTACATTCTGACTGATGGGACAGCGTCCCTAGCACCTGAATCCTGGGTGGCTCACTGGAAAACACTCCTGAGTACCGTGGAACCAAATGATGCTCGTCCTTTAGATGCCACATCCAATTTATAGTGGGAAATGAAAGTGTGCGGATTGGACCAAGTAGCCGCAGCACAAATCTCCGATATAGCGAGCTTGGAATGAAAAGCTATAGAAGTAGCCATAGCTCTGGTAGAGTGAGCTTTGATAGATGTTGTAAGTTGCTTATTCGAAGAAGAATAGGCCTGAGTTATGCAATCTCTAATCCATTTGGAGATAGTAGCTTTTGTGATGGTTTTACCCAATTTATTGTCTGAGAAGGACACAAACAACTGGTCTGACTTACGAAGTTGCTGAGTCCTGTCTAAATAGAAGCGCAATTGCCTGTGAACATCCAATTTATGGAGAGTGTATTCTGCTTCATTGGAGAATTTTGGGAAGAAAACTGGTAGCTCTAGAGACTGTTGGAGACAGAGATTAGAACAGACCTTAGGGACAAAGGATGGATTAGGCCTAAGTGATACTCTATCCTTGTGGAAAATTAAGTACGGTGGTTTAATAGACAGGGCTTGAAGCTCTGAAACTCTTCTTGCAGAAGTAATTGCAACTAAGAAGGCAGTTTTCCAAGACAGATATTTTAACTCACATGTAGCAGCCGGTTCGAAAGGGGAAGATGTCAATGCACAAAGCACTAAATCTAGATCCCACGGAGGGGCAGGATGAAAAACTGGGGGTCTTAACAGACCCGCACCTTTAATGAAAGTTTTGCATAGTCTGCTGCTCATCAATGGAGGATCCATGGACTCGTGAAATTTAGAGATAGCCGCTAGTTGGACTTTAATAGTAGAGACAGAAGATCCTTGATTAAACAGGGATGTTAAGAATTTCAAAACCTCTGGGATAGGAGCAGTGATAGGGTCTAAGCCCTGAGTTGAGCCCAGATAGCAAACCTCTTCCACTTACTGAGGTACAATTTCTTAGTGGTGGGTTTGTGGGCCGAAGATAAAATGTGAATAACTTCCGGGTCTAATGTGTGACTTCTGACTAAAGTCGGAAGTGGAGGAACCAAGCTGTCAACTTCAAGGAGTGAAGGGACTGGTGCTGTTGTCCCGACTGATGAATTAACAGGTCTGGAATTAGGTCTAAAGTCCACGGATCGTCCACCGCATGTTTCTTCAGGTAAGGAAACCATACCTGACGAGGCCAGTATGGGGCAATCAGTATCATTGCGGACCCCAATTGAGAAGCTTTTTGAATGACTTTGGAGAGAAGTGGAATTGGAGGAAAGGCATAAAGTAGCCCTGTTGGCCAAGGTTGTGCTAGAGCATCCATAGCTGGTACTCCCTGATGTGGAATCAAGGAGAAGAACCTTTTGCACTTGGTGTTTAGTGGAGTTGCAAATAGGTCGCAGCACGGTGTCCCCCATCTCCGGAAAACCTGATCTGCTACTGTTTTGTTTAAGGACCACTCGTGAGGAGAGAGAATTGTCCTGCTTAATCTGTCTGCCAGTATATTCGATTTCGAATGTGGGTCGCTACCAAGAAACGGCTGGTAGCTACCGCCCATTCCCACACCCTCATGGCCTCTCTGCAAAGGGGTAAGATCTGGTCCCTCCTTGCTTGTTTAGGTACCAGACCACCGACATGTTGTCGGTGTGGATGGCGATTATGCCCTGAGGGAGAAACCTGTGTAAGGCCTGTAGGGATAGAAGTACCGCCCTCATCTCCAATACATTGATGTGGAGAAGAGTTTCGTCTGGAAGCCAGGATCCCTGAACTAACCTGCCCAGACAATGCCCCCCCCCACCCTGTCTGGGAGGCATCTGTCGTCAGGGTGACCACTGGAGAGGGAATAACAAAAGGACTTCCTTGATTTAGATTGGATATCTGAAGCCACCAGCGAAGGTCCCGTTTGCATGTTTCTGTAATCATGATGGGATGATTGAGGGGAAGGTCCTGAAAGGACCATTGAGTTGACAATAGCCACTGAAGAATCCTCATGTGCAATCTTGCCAGAGGAACTAAAAGAACCGTGGCAGACATTGAACCTAAAACTTGTAGAACCATCCTGGCTGGGGCTTTGGATCTTGAAATCAGAGCTTGAACTTGGCCCTGTAAAGTTTGGATCCTTTCGGCAGGAAGAAAACGCGCATCAATTTTGAGTCTATCTCTGCTCCTATGAACCTTATGCGCTGAGAGGGCAGCAAGACAGACTTTGACCAATTGAATGTAATCCCCAGGGTAGCACCTAGGGAGATGGTGGCTTTGAGGTTGTCCATTAGTAGATGCCTGGTGGTGGCAGTCAGGAGCCAGTCGTCCAGATAGGGAAACACTTGGAATCCAAGACTTCTCAGGTGAGCCGTCACTACTGCCAAACACTTGGTGAACACCCTGGGGCTGTGGTGAGACCAAAGGGCAGTGCACAAAATTGGTAATGACTGACTCCCAGGCTGAAGCGCAGATACCTCCTGGACGCCTGATGTATCGGTATGTGATAATAGGCGTCCTTGAGGTCTATGGAGCACATCCAAACATCCTTCTCCAACAATGGGAGAATGGATTGTAACGTGACCATTCGAATTTGGATTTCGTGACGGATTGGTTCAGTCTGCTGAGATCCAATATTGGTCTCAGGTCCCCTGTCTTTTGGCACTAAAAGAACCTGGAGTAATTTCCGGATCCGATCTGGTCTGTGGGGACCGGTTGGATGACTCCTTTTTCTAGCAGCTTTAAAGCTTCTGCGGCTGCAATTTCCCTTTGACTGGGTGGTGGGTCCGGGATTTTTTTGGACGGTGGGGTTGAGTATGTGAATGGGATGGTGTAACCTCCGGCAATGATCCGAAGCACCCATCTGTCCTGAGTGATTGACTCCCAGGCTTTTAGGTGCTTGGCAAAACGACACCCGACTGGCTCCGGAGCAGCACAGCCGGGCAATCCCTAATGATGTGTGGGAGGCTGAAGAGCCACGAAAGGACTCGCGGTCTCCAGAATTGCGGGGCCCTCTGCCGCCTCTGGGACGGCGTCTGCCAGAAAAATTTCCCCGTCCCCTGCCTCTGGAAGGGGAATCTTCCTGCTGTTGGGGAAAAACTTACGTGATTTACGGAACCACATCTTCCCCCTCCTTTAGCCTTGGGATAAGGCCGAAGGGAGTGGAATAATGGGCACCTACGGCAGATAAAGTTTTTCCCTCTTGCTCACAGCGGGTAAGGGTGTCTTTAACCTTAGGTCCAAACAAAGAGGACTCATCAAAGGGAGCGTCGGGGAAGGAAGAATTGAAGGCCTCCAAGAACTGACACAAGCGGAGCCAGGCTTGTCTCCGTGAGCCACGCCTGTGCCTGCCGCTCTACCGCCTTCGGCCGCATAGGAAATGAGCCTCATGGACGAGTTAGAAATTGACGTAAGGATAGCCAACTGAGAGCTAACCGACTGGGCTAGCTGCTCAGGTAGGTTACCTGAGAGGGAATCTGACAGCTCCTTGACCAGATCCCTCTGAAGCCTGGTAAAATGTGCCAAATAATTCAGAGACCTTAAAGTAAAGGCCGCTGAAGTCAGGGTGCGCTTCCGCACCTGTCCATGCTCCTAGACTCCTTATTAGGAGGATGGACGGACGTTGAAGCCTCTGCCACGTCCTGTTGTGTAGCAGATGCCACCACCATGGCATCTACAGCCACGCCTTTAGTGAGGAACTCCTTCTCGGGTGGGGCAGACAAAAATTTATTAGGACGAGAAGGGACTGGTTCCACGGTATCTGGATGTTCCCACGCCCTTCGACAAACCAAATCCAGAAGCTCGTCGAAGGGCGGAGACACCCAGGAGGTGGAGGGCTGAGCCCCAAAGGCCTTGAGGAGCACTGACTCATCCGCAGAGGGGGGTTTGGATATCCAGCCGCCTCGTTGTTTGAGGATCTCTAAGATGTCTGCAAATGAGACATCATCCGAGGACGACTTCGGGGACCCCTCTGCATCATCAAGATCAGTGTCCGATGTAATAGACTCGGGGGAGTCCACGTGCTTCCTCTTGCACGATCTCTTCCTTGGGGGTTCCTCCGAAGACAACTCAAGAACCCTCAGGAGGAGGGGAACCCCCAATGGGGGTAACCTCAGGCCCAGGGGCTCCGCTGCCTACGGACAGGGGAACTGCCAAAGACCCAGTCTCCATGCCCAGGGAAGGTGCCGGTAAAGCTGGAGAGATGGCCGAAGAAGACTTGGCCAAGGCACTCCTCATAGCTCTGAAAGCCGGACCCCCAGAATCCTGGGAGTGTCCGGTCCCCGGAGCCATGATAGCCGACGGAAGTCCCGCCAAGCACCGAGAGGGAGGCTCGGAACCAAAAGCATAGGTCCCAAACATCACCCCGGGTCCAGCCGAAGAAGTCCGTGTACCAAACTCGGACCCGAGGCCTGGTTGGAGTAAGGGTCGGAGCCGACCTTAAGATCTCCACCGGCTCCAACAGCACCTGCTCCGACGGAGCCGAAGCGGTCGGAGGAGGAATAGCAATGGGATGGGCCTGGGCTATCGGCTCCGAAGCCAACTGGGTCGGAGCCGAAACAAATTTTTGGAAGACTGGGGACTGGAACAGTCTTTGGAGCACCCTGTCTATATCTGAATCCGACATCCTCGAAGACCGAGAGGATACTGAACGGGTTCGAGATGGCCTCTCCAACGGCCCCAAAGGGCTAGGGGACCGGCTCCGAGGTGACCCGATGACTATCGGCGCCGAAGGAATACCCACACTAGATTCCATCGGTGCCGAGGAGGACTTCGGCGCCGAGGAGGAAGTGTCTGAGCGGGCAACCCTTGTCGGCTCCGAGACCAGTGGAGCCGACGAAGGTGACCCGCCTCTCGATGCCCCAGCCATCGGCTCCGAAACCAGAGGAGTCGAGACTGGTGGCATCGAGGCAGACCGTTCCGCCTCGGCTCCGAAGTCCTTGGAGCCGAAGGAGAAGCCTGCCTATGTCTTTTGGCGGTCGGATCCGACGGACTGGTCGGAGCCGACGCCCTTTTCTTTTTAGCCGGAGAAGGAGAGGATGCCAAGGCTTCTTCAAAGGAAGGTTTTATTAACCCTTTAAGAATCAGTTTATTTTTCCTCTCCTGGAGGACCCTTGAGGAAAAAGCGTGACACACACTGCATGACTCCTGTAAGTGTTTTGCACCCAAACAATACACACAGAGCGAGTGATCGTCTGTGATAGACATTTTGAAATTGCATTTGGTGCATTTTTTAAAACCCGAAGGCCTAGGATTTTGAGACATTATGGCAAAAAAATCAGTAACCTTGACAGAAAAATACACTTACTTTCTGTTTACTGACACTACCTACTAATAGGTTTACAGTTATCGCTTAGGTAAAGAAAGCGTCACAAAATACTAAGGGTACTTTGAAACCCTGTAAGGTTTTAGGAGGGTTGAAAGACCGGGAAGGCCCTAAGATGAAGGAGGCCTAAACCAAACTCAACCCAATCACACAACAAGTCTTTTCACAAAGTCCAGACACACACAAAAGTGAAGAATAGCCGTTAAAACAGCTTTTTATGACAAGAACAGCAAAATTCTGACAGAAAAAAGTTAGTAAATTTACTACTCAGCTCAGCCAGCTCGAGACCACGTCTTCGCAGATTAGCAGCAAACGAGATCTGGGGGACTGGTAGTGGTGCATCCTGGGATATAGTAAGCTCAGCCAATAAGAGACTTCGCTCTTTGGCATAAGCGTGCCGAGTCGGAGCCGAGGGATCGGCTCCGAACCCATCAGTCAGAATGTAGGCGAGATAGGATCACATAACATCTGCAAGTTTCACATGCATCTGAGGGCATGCTTAAATGAGACTCTGTGCCCAAACAATCTTTACTTGAGTACTGAGTTTTCTTTATGTTTATCATACTTTATTGAAGTAAAGTTGCATGATTAATTGCGTTATCATATTATTTTGTAATTTTTCTTGCTGAGATTAAAAATTTTCCTATCTTTTCCCTTTTTTTTTTAGAAATTTTGGGTGAGTTATAATATGTGTTGTGTTATTTAATCCTTTCATAGAACTACTAGCCTTAGTTGATTTTAGGGAAGTGAATTTGTAAGGTGAATTTGTACCATTCTAAGTGGCAGTATACCACAAACTAACAAATTCAGTAACAGCCTTTACTGATAAAAAATATATTAAAATAACATGAACATTAATCACTTAATTTCTTGCCTTCCAATATAGAAACATTTCCTCTAATTTAATAAAGTTATTGCAGAGAATAATAGGAGTTGATATGCACTTGGTCTTCCAGTGCATAATAATTACGTTACTCTATTACAGCTTACTATATTTATTTATTTATTTACATTTGTTGACTGGGAGTGTCCGACTGGACGTAGGTCCATTTTCAGCAGAGGCCCGGGGAGAAAAGCTCCACAGTTAAAATAAACATACAGACAGTAGTTACATTGGATTACATAGCTATTAACAATTTGATTAACATAGCAATTAATTACAAACATATTTGCAGATGAAGAACATAGTACATCAGTAGACAGCTAGAATCTTTATCTGCGAAGTACATAACAGACATTAACAAATGTTACAATAAGAAGTTCCTGCTGTATAATAAGTACTAGGCTTATGAGCATCTGAGCTTGCTATAATCAAGGTAGTTAGTGGGGCAGGGTATATGCTACAAGTCAAGAAATTCTAGTACTAAAACACTAACTGATTTATATTTTAGTTAGGTCTTAAGTATAGAGACCAACACAGAATCTAATAGTAAAATATCAAAGCCTAAAAGATAACAGTAAAAGATATACAATATTTATGCAAGCCAGTAACTAAAGATAAATTGTTGAGACTTCCTATTTTAAGGGGAACTACTAAAGTATATATTCAGAGTCAAAATAGCAGCCATATTATACAAAGTGGTCTTACCAGCATTATAAACAGTCCTGTTCTGTGCTGAGGATACCATTCCACTGCTCTAACTCACATCCACTCATAAGCAGATGCTTTTGAAATAAATGTAGGTTTCTGATTACTTATTATGCATGGCAATCTACAAACTACTATACTACCAGGAGAATGGCAGGGAGAAATCACAAATTAAAAGCAAAACTTAATGAGCCCAGAAATAGGTGCTTTGGAGCAAAATTATCACAGACTAAGTGCTGAAAGTAAGGAACTCGCTTAGCCTACAGCACCTGGTATTCCAGGGCAGTCCCTCCTCCAAATGTATATGTGCTTATACAGGTAAGTAGATTTTCTATGATCATGCCAATATATGATACAGACATGGCTGTTACTAAATACTTCAAATATGTGTTTGAGTAGGTTTGGGGTCGCCATTGCCGAAGTGTTACGACAATTTCTGTGTGTAGATTTCCTCTGTATTAATAACATACCATATACAATTACTACATAATGATGTCAGCTTTTTGTTTACTTTATTTTGTTCCAAAGTGTTAATATTAGCACCTCTGGTTTCTGGCTAAATCTAGTTATACACACAATTCAGTTTTTATTGCTATTTTATAAGGAACAAGCATCCCTTTTCAGGATTTTTTGATAGCTACATATGTGCCAATATGTTTTTTTTTATTTTGATATCTTATGGTAAAATTGTTTTGCTACATTATCTAGAATAATGTCATTTTATTTAAAAACATGTTTACACGGCACTGGAAATATATATTATATGTGTGTTTTGGGAATAGGGGAAGATTTCACATAAAAATTATCATACAAGACAAAATGCATATAGTATTACATGGACTGGAAAATGTAGTTTGAGGCAATTTAGGTACATAGGATCATAAGATCATACAAAGTTACTAGGCTATTGGCCTTGAGACCCTTACAGGCCTAGCAAAGAATTTAGTCCATGTTCCAACAAGTCAACATCTGATGCCACTGTCCAGCATTGCCAAGGCCTTCAACACCATCCCCCACTCTGGAATCATAGAAAAACTTAGTAAGCTGGGCATTAATCCCTACATCACTCGATGGGTTGCCAACTGGCTTACTGACAGAACCCGCACTGTAAAAGTAGCCGACTCAAAATCCAGCTCCATACAAATGACAAGCAGAGTACCTCAGGGTTCAGTCCTGGGACCACTCTTGTTTGACATCTACTTCTCTGAAGTACAGACCAGCACCAAGGGACTCTGGCTAACAAAGTTCGCAGATGACTGCAAACTGGGAGCCATTATTGAATCCCCAAATGATGTGGATATTCTACTAAAGTGCCTTACAGAAACAGATGCTTGGTAACAGAGCCATGGGCTCAAGCTCAATGCCAAGAAATGTATAGTTATCCCCTTTGGGAAAAAACATGTACCCATGTACCCACATAAGAGGCAGGACACTAAACACCGAAAACTAAACACCGAAAGTGTGATAAGGGACTTAGGGACACAGGTGGACAGTGGTCTCAACTTCGATAACCACATAGCCACAACAGTCAGGAAATCCTTCTATGTGGCACACGTCATCACTAATGGCTTTTCATCCAGAAAAAAGGAGGTCATTGTCTCACTGTACTCATCCCTCATTAGACCCATTATAGAGTACAACGCCCTGCTTGGTATGTACCTCACAAGACATCTGCAACAACTGGAAAGGCCACAGAAATACCTCACTAAAAGAATCACAGACTTAAAGCAGATGCCCTATGCTGACCATCTAAAAAAACTCCAGCTATACTCTGTTGCATATTGCCTACTCAGAGGCGATGTCTGCTTAACATACAAGGCCATTTAAACCCAGTGCTGTTGGACATGCTACACTTAAAGAAATCCCAATCAATCCCTCAGAGCCACACACTCCAGGGATCTAAACTTGGTCATCACAATGAACAAAACGATAGGTTCCTGACCCAGAGACTCCCCATACTCTGGAATAGACTGCCCATACATGTCAAGCTGAGCACCTTTTTGGCCCTCTTCAAAAGGAACCTTGATGATTGGATGGGAGATAGGAAATTCACCCCTGGGATCACATCAGTTGTCCTGTTAGACAGGGGACCAGGGAAGTAAATATTCTGGGAATAAATAGCCAGGGAATTGTTATGGCTAGGGTTGTATAGGCCCTAGGGCTGATAGCCTAGTACCAACCTATGAAAGATAGACAGTCACAAGATCACATACAAGAGTGGTCAATATGCAACTCAGGGAGACTTTCACCTAGTAAAGAAATGACACTGCAGTAGAATCATTGATTAAAATGTCATCCCAGTGAAACAGTCAGCACACAGCCTAAAGCACTGGTTGCCACAATCATCTGGAAGCAGTGGTCATGAAGGCTCTAAGGTTAACAGAGACCAGGCTGAAGACCTGTAAGCTGACTGGAGAGAAAACATAACAGTTCATAGAGTTATTCAGGGCTCCAGCACCTCAAGAAGAAGAGGAAATAGGTGGAGTTAAATAAGAATGGCAGCATCTCAAAACAGCATGTATAAGAACTACAGAACAGATATGCAGTTGAGCCAGGTATGGAAATAAGAAACATTAGGAAAGCTGGTGGTGGAATGCAAAAGTCCAGAAAGTCATCAAAAGAAAGAGTGCAGGAAAAAAGTGGGAGGTAGAAAAGCCAGACCAGGCTAGGAAGGAATACTGGCTGGCTAACAAACAGGCTAAGACAGGAGTTGCAATAGTAAAGAACAAGGCAGTCTACCAACTTTTGAAAAGTGACTCAGTGGATGGCACAAAGGAAAGACAGAAAGACAAAGAAGACAATCAGAAACCCTTCATAAGTGATGCCTGCAGCAACCTACTCAGCAGTCCCTAGGACATACAAAGCAAATGGAATGAGTACTTTCAACAGCTTCTGAATAAAAACGAAGCCCACAGAAGCTGTACTACCCCAGAAACAGCCTATGGTGAGAGAAGAGGTGGAACCACCCTAGAAGAAGGAAGAACAGCACTAAGAAAAATGAAGTCATGGAAGGCAGCAGGCTCAGGTGAGGTCACACCAGATAAGATCAAGACATTGGGTGAGATAGTGGAGAAATTGCTTCTAAGGGCACTCATAACAGTATGGAGAGAAAGACATCCTAGATGACTGGAAAATAAGCATACTAGTGCCAGTGTTCAAGATCAAAGGGGGCATTCTCAATTGTGGGCAGTACAGAGGTATCAAACTCCCATCACACTGCATGAACATTCTGGAGAGGGTGATTGATAAATCAATAGCAGACTAGTAGAAAGTAAGATGGGGAATGAGCAGTTTAGACTCAGATCAGGATGCAACACAACTGACCAGATGTTTGCAGTGAGACAGATACTTGAGAAGAAGCTAGAAATGAGGAAAGTGTCCAACTGGACATTCCTAGACTTGGCAAAAGCCAATGATAAGCTGATTTGGGCAGTCATGCGGTAGTTTGAAGTCCCAGAAACACTGGTAGAATTAGTGCAAGCTAAATACAAGGACCCAATGGCTCAAGTGCAAACAGTGTTTGGTCTTAGAGAGGGGTTCCAAGTTGGAATGGGTATGCATCACGATTCATCTCTGACTCTACTGCTGTCCATAATGGTGATGGACTTTATTAGCAAACAGATTGGAAGGGACAGATCAACAAAGCTGTTGTATGCTGATAATGTGTCATTACAGGCAGACTCTAAGCAAGAACTTCAGCAAAGGATAGGAGAATGGAATGCAAAACTGAGGGCACATGGGATGAAGCTGAGTACAAATAAGACAGTTGTAATGGCAGCAAATGGCAAAATCAGAAGAAGCTGAAAATTGAGACAGAAGCGAAAATAGCGGAACAGAATAACAGCTTCAAATATCTGGGAGGGGTGGCTGAGGAGAATGGAAGTCTGACTGAGAAAGTCACAGCTAGAATCAAAGGGGCTGCAGACAACTGGCACAAAATGTCAGGGTTAGTGTATGACAGAAGAATGCCAAAGAAGCTTAAAAGGAAGGTGCACAAAACAGTGGTACGACTAGCACTACTGTATGCTACAGAAATCTGTGCAATAAAGGCCAAGCACTTGAGGAAGATCTGGGTGATGGAGATGAAGCATCTGAGATGGAGTGTAGGATGCACACTGTGGGACAGATGAAGACATGAGGACATGACAGCAGAAGCCAAAGTAGCTCCAATTGCAGAAAAGGTAAAAGAAAACAGATTATGGTGGTTCAGACACGTGCAGAAAATCATACGGCAACCTAGTGAAGAAAATTTGGGACAGACAGGAAGAAGGCAAGAGGAAATGAGGGCATTCAGCAAAGATATAGATGAATTGTGTGCGGAAAGGCTTATGAAAGTCAGGCATGAGTGTCAAAGAAGATTGAGCGTGACACTGAATAGGGAGAGATGGTGACACATGACATGACACCCTGACCCCCCGTGCAGAGAATGGGAAAAATGGGGTGATGATGATGGTGACCCTAGCATAGACACACCAAAAAAAATGGGGATAGAGGGAAAGAGTGGTTACTGCAGCAGTGATCATTTGAACATCTACTGTTATGGTAAATTTACTTACACGACTGTTCTATGCTCATCATATTGATCAGTGTTGCATTAGCCTTAGCTATATGGGTAGATTACCCTATGTTACTACATTTGAGAGGTGGAAGAAGAAGAGTCCAGGAGCCCCTAGAAAATGGTCTTGGCAAAGCCTGATCTAGACCTACAGAAGGAATCAAGCTAACAGTGCTTTGCAAGAGTATGTAAAGGGAACCAAGTTGCTGCTTTCAGAATACTTTGTAGAATCCAGCCCTTTCAGAAAGCCATAGATTAAGCTAAATCCTTGGTAGAGTGGGGATTGATCTTGCTTGGAATAGTTTTGTTGTGGAGAATATAACTGCTTCATTGGTTCATAGGCAAGTACTAATCAATTGGTCTCCAGACCATTTCAAGCCTAGCCAAAACACCCTATTCAAAATTTGTGTCAACTAATGCTAGGTAAGATAGGCCTAGAGAGAATTTGAAGCAGCCCATCCAATTATCTAGGTTTACCTTGAAGGTGGCAAAGGTGCTACTCTGCTTGACATGTAGTGGAAGTTTGTTCCAGAGGTGAGGGATACATTTAGATATGAATCTGTTATGCCAACGTGTCTTATTTATCTGCTGGAGAAAGTTTAGGTCCTGTACCTGAGTATTTGATGAACTAGTAGTTCTGCAAAGGAGAAGGCAATTAATTACAGTTGGATCTTTCATGGCATGAAAGGCTAGACACAGATCTCCATGGAGGAATCTATAAGAGACTGAGTACAGAAAAAAGGCTGCCAGTCACTTCTGATAACAAAGATTTTTAAGACCTGTCATCTTTTAAGTTATGACTCTTTGAGGTCTCTGAAGTGTTTGATATGTTTAGATACATACGTGTCAAAAGGTGCATTATATTCAGTAATAGGTCTGATAAGATATGAGTAAAGGAGACTTAAGACTTCTTTGGATCTAGTGGAGATGCATTTGGAAATTAGATGGATCAGATAAAAGGCTTTCCAAACTAATGTGGAGATACGATAGTCACATAAGGAATTACCAGCAAGAATAGCCAGATCCCTTACAATAGTATCTGATTGTAGGGGTGCATCTTCTATATGGTAAGTGAAACTGTTTGTTTATCAGAATGAACTATGCAATATTTTTTCCATTTAATCTGAGTCCAACGTCCTTGTACAAATTGTTAACATGGTCTAAGCCATTCTGGGGCAATTGTGAGTCAGTTGAAGATCAAATACCCTTAGATAACCATTTGAAAATAGCTTGGTTTAACACAGGTTGGCCCTTCTTATACTCACAAGAAATTAACAATTGAACTGAAGATCTGTCAAGGTGCTACCTGAGTTTTCTGTCAACATCCAAAGTATGGAATATCCTGTCTCCTTCACTTTTGGTTCCAAGAAAGAAAACTGGGAGATGGATAGTTTGGTTTAAAGTAAACTTGGATACCACTTTAGGCATAAAAGTAAGATTAGCTCTAAAAGAAACCCTATCACTGTGGAAAACCAGATACGGATGACTTGTTGCAACTGTAAAACTATTTTCTGTGTTAAGAACCTGAAGTCAGACAGGTTAGCTGATTCACATGGAGCAAGTGTTAGCTTCTCTAACACAAAATTAAGCTCCCATAGGACTACCACAGGTTTTCTTGGAGGCCTCTTATGCAAAACCCATTTCAAACACATTTTGACATGAGAGTGCATTGAAAGAGGAGGATCCATGGGCAGGCATGCTAAAATGGCTGACAAATGAGCCTTGATGGAGGAAAAAGAAAAAGTCATAGGATAGTAATGCACATACATATTGTAAATCCAATCAACAACTAACCCTGAATGGATGCTGGTTAATTTGCTAATACACGATTTTCTTGTAGAAGGCATTCTCACCTCCATCAGTAACTGCTGCAAGTCCTCAGTAAACAGGTGCCTAAAGGGAATTGAGACCCTATAATCCAGGCAGTCACTTGAAGTTGATTAGGGTTGGGATGTATCAAACACCAAAAATTAAGTGTGTTGGTGCCAAAAACTATGAACCAAAGAAAAAAGCACCAAGGAATGGTAGATATGAAATTAAACATCAAAAGGAAACAAACGCCCTCTATAGACATAGTCAGGTTTACAGTAGACATACTGGTTTCAAGTTTGCCATTGTTGATTCAGTGAGTCTGGATGTGAGGGCGGGGGAGATTGGAAAAATCACTTATATAAGAAGGAATTAATGTGGCAGCTTAGATTGGCTGCAAATTTTTATCCTGGATTAAATGATCACATATCTATATTTTCAGTTTTAAAGGAAAGGGCTAATCAAATTAGATAGTATATACAGCCCCATTTGAATGCATGTTTTAGCTTACTGACACTAGTACATCAATTGTTTTTGAACTGAATACATTTTTTATTACCTTATACAGATAAAATTTTATATAAAATCATGAATTATGTGAATATATATGCAATATAATATAAAAAGTATATAAACAAGATATTAGGAGAATTTTATTTGATGAATATAAATTTCATGTTTAAAATTCAACATTTTGGTACTTGGTGTTTTAAATGTTTAAATGCTGATCAATTAGTTTATTAATTAGTTTGCAGTGTTTGGTGAGAGACTATTTAAATGTGGATTGTAATTTTGGTCAGTTGTTCTGATGAAGTCATTTTAACATGATGAAAGCGCTTAACATGATTCATTCTGGATGTATCAAACACCCCTGCTCTTGTGTGAGTAGATTCAGTCTGTGAGAAAATTTGTGGTAATTGCTCCTGACCTCTTCCAATCACTGTTGCCTGAGCCAGAAGGGAGTCACCACAAAGATCCTGGGAGATTCCTTCTGAATCTTCAGACGTACCTTGGATATTAGTGGTAAGGGTGGAAAAGCATACAGGAACATTCCTGTTCAAGGAAAACAAAATTAATCTGTTTTTCAGGCCTCCTTGCATGGAGTCCCAGAACAAAATCCTGCCATCTGATTGTTCAGAGAGGAGGCAGATATCAAATCTTGGAAGACCTCCTAAATGTAGTTTGCATTTATTATGGTCTGCCCTTGTCCTGTCCAGTTTATCTACCACACAGTTTTGCTCAGACATTATGTAGGGTGTATGTAGATTGAGATTGTTCTGTAAATTTTTATCCCAGGCTAACATGACTAGTGTGCAAAGGGGGATATGACCTGGTTTCCCCTTGCACATGAGTGTGGTATTGTCTGTAACAACCAGAAAGGGTTCTGAGGACAAAAGATGATTTAGATAATTGAGTGCCTTAATCAGAGCAAGCATCTCTTTTATATTTATATGCTTACATCTGTTGTTGTTTTCCCACATGCCTTGCACTTTTATTTCTCTTGAAATTGCTCCTCAAGCAATGTCCGAGGTTTCTCTGTTGACTGACTGCCTTGAAACAGGGAGGGAGAAGGGGACACTCAGATTTAGGGATATTTGCTGTCTCTACCAAGTGATGTCTCTTCTGAAAAAAAAAAATTACCGTTATTTGAAAGGATAGAGGATGTTGGTGCTGGACCAAAGAGATTTCAGATACCATTTAATCTTTCTCATGTGGAGTCTTGCAGGTGTTTCATGAGAATCATAGATGCCATGAAACCCAAAATCCTGACGTATTCCCTCACAGTGAGTGAAGTCTGAGTGGAAAACCTTAGGAATAACCCTGGATATAGATCAAATTATTCCTATGGAAGAAAAGCTCTTTGAACTGAGGTGTCGAGCTGATACCCCAGAAAAACAATCCTGTTGAACGAGTCAAAAATACTTTTGAATATTCTCTTGGAATCCCAGCTTGTGTAAGAGATCTATCACCCAAGTGAGAAATTACTAACACTTTGGAAAAGATTCTAATGTAAAGATAAGCAAGTCAAATGTGGAAACATGTGGATACTCTGTAGCTTGCAATGAGACTTTGTGAACACTCTTGGTACAGTGGATAGTCTAAAGGGTAAGGCATGTGATCCAGGCACACAAAAACATAAGAAACATATGAAATCTGGACGAATACGGATGTGATAAGCATCTTTCAAATCTGGTGTTACCAGGAAATTTGAATGAGGAAGCAGAGGTAACAGGCTGTGAATTGACAACATTTTGAACTTGGGCATTATTACAAACAGGTTTTGGAAAGAAAAGGCCAGAATTAGTCTCCAAGCATTTTCTTTATTTCTTTGGCACTAAAACAGATTTGAATAAAAACTTTCCCAACCTGGGAAATAGGAACTGGTTCTATCACTCCCTGGAACATCATGAGATGAGAGACAGGTGGAAATAAAGAGTCTGATCTGGTGGATGAGGAAGTTCTCCTTGCAAAAGAGGAATTTCCTCCCACGGTCATCTGTAACCTTAATGAAAGATCTTCAGAACCCATTTGTCTGAAACTATCTGTTGCCAAAAAGAAAAATGGAGAATCAGACTTTCTGGTAGGGAAAGGGACTAACAAGGTGGGAAGGATGGACAGAATACCCTAAATAACTATTCTGACTTGGACTGTCCTTGGTTTTGTCAGCTCCTGAATTATTTTTGGAACCCCTTTGCCATTTCTTCTTGAACGTCTGTTTACCTGCATTTTGTTGAGACTGTTTATTTTGTTTTTTGCCAAAACTGGATGTGGGGTAAGAAAATCCCTTAGAAAATTTGGAAAAGCAGGGATGAAAAATCTCAGCAATTCTTAATATGAATTTGCCCCTTTCATCACACTTTGTGATCACCTCTGAGGAATCAGAAATGAAATCTCTGCCCAAACCAGAAGTTAAAAATCTCATTTTTTTACATCATCTGGGATTCTGAGAATAAAGCCAGGCAAACCTCCTCAAAACACTTCCACTAACCACAGCCACGGAAGAAGAATCAACGGAGTCATACACACACTGCAAACAGTCAGTAGTGACTTGTACAATGTAAGGAACTAACTTATTTAACACAGATTTTTCCTCACAAGAAGAAAATGCAGACAAAGCATTCCTTACTCTTTCACAATTAGAACAAACTTTAATATATAGGCCGGGTAATTCAAAATTCTGAAAATCAAAGTTACAGAAGCGTACATTTTTTCCCATCATACTTAATAATCTTCACATCAGAAAGATAAGGCTTGGAATTAACTAAATGTTTGGCAGCATTAGAATAAACTAAAGGTATAGCTGCTGGGTTAGATTTGGGAAGAGAGTATCAAAACTTTAAAAGACTGAGGAACATTATACATTCTGTCTGCCCTGTTAAAGGCAACAGGCTGTCTAACAGGAATATTACAGGCAGTGACACACACACACATCCACCAAAGCTGACAGAACTGGAGGAACTGGTGAAGGTTCTGTGAATTCCTTCTGTAGCAGTTCATAGTAGTTTCTTAGAGACTCAGAAACCTTAGTGTTATCCTACTGAAAACACTGGCACATTCTGGAAATAGCTTCACAGAAACAGAAAGACCCTCAAGGAAATTCAGAAGCTGAGCTCTCCTAAGTCTGAATCTGAGGTGAAAATTCTTTTTTTTCCCCATCATCTTTCTGTCCAGATTCAGAATCTTGAATCTCTTCATGAAAAGAGGTATCCCTCTTCCTTGTACCAGAAACCACCTTATAAGAAGCATCAATAGCTTGAATTAGACTCTGAGACAGACGCAGTAAACTACTTCTGCTTAAGGAAATCTGAGGATGAGTAGATACATTTTTAGTTTTCGGTTTCTTTTTAACAGGAAAAATGGGGCCAACAGCATATTAATGGTAGCAGCAGCTTCCCAGGGATGGGCTCAACATTCTGACAAAACAGTAATGTCTTCCCTGTTCCCTCCCCTAAGACTGACAGGAGTGGCTCTCCCTTGGCCACTGAGGGGATCCCAACAGCCACTGAGAATGTGGGTAACCTCTGGTCCATAGTGGCTGTAAGTCCTACACCACAGGGATCTGGGGTAAAAGATGAGTGGTCTAAGGAACAGCAAATGGACACAGCAGAGTTACTCACTTGCAGCTGAGTCATACTGTTATTCTACTGCGGTGACAAAGCCTGTTTGCATAAGTTTTTCTTTTTGTGGCTGGAAGAAGGACTGACCATAGGATCGGTAGTTTATTCTGTGGTCATGCTGAAAATTGTGCTGTTTTCTTGGGGAAAACAAGAAACAAAAGCTGGTAAAAATTCAAAGTCATTGAAAGTCACATTTTTTTGCAAAAAAAAGACAGCAAACGCCATTTAAAACACTTTTCCAGTCCCATAACGTAACATAAACACAATTTCTCTGCAGCAAGAACAGTTTTCAGTTACTTTAAGCAACTTTTATACTGATAGGAAAAAATTGCGCTCCTGTATAAAAGTGCAGCATATTCCTTTGACAGCCCATTAAAACACAAATTCCCAGATTTAAAATAACTTTCTTAAGCATGAACGTATGCTAAAGCAACAAATTTTAAAAGTGGAAGTTTCTTCCAAGGGGAACTTATCTTCCCAGCAAAAGAAAAGTACAAGCTGGGCATTGATCCTCAAAGCCCACAAAGGATCACTCTCTTCAATACCAGGAAAGCTCTGAATGGCTTGGCACCTATATCTGTCTTTTTAGTCAGCTCAGCTTGAGATGACTGATGGTTTGGGAGCATGGAAGGTGCTTTGAAGCTTTGCAGGATATAACCCCTATAGCTAAGGCGACTGCAGCAGTGATCAATATGATGAACATCTATGATATCACTACAGGACAGAGCAGAGGAGTAGCTAAGCTTTTTGGAGTGCAGGGCTAGAAACTCATTTGATGCCCCCCCCATCACATATAGACACCTACAGAGCAAAAAAAAAGTTTCATTGAAAGTAACACATTTTCAGAGTTAATCATTTAACTGCCATGTGCTGCAACCTTTCCAAATTTAACCCAGAAATGTTAATTACTACACTACCATCTTTTAACTAGAACTTCCTAAAAATCCTCCCATTAGGCAATGCTGTAAATTAATTCAATACAACTTTTCTAAATATCCTAAATAGCGCCTTGCACCTCCTAGAAGGAAGGGACTAAAACAAATAATGCAATTTGGCTACCCAAAAAGAGTAGAATGCTATAGATAAAAAAGCATGGAAATAATGGCAAAGATATAAAACACCTCAATATCTTGAAAATGTCAGAATGGTTTGCAATCTTACTAAAAAGTAAATTGATGAAGAAAAAAAAGCTATACTATGGTAACTTTCAGAATAATGCTAAAACGCAACTTTAAAAAATTTTTGGACATCCATTAAAGAAGTCTTACATCCTGGCCAAAAATTCAACCCAAACTCCTCTCCCAATAAATCACCATTCAAAGCTGTAATATACTTCAACTCCTATTTAATAGATAGTATAGCATCTCTAACCAAGGACTCCTCAACATCTAATACCAACCCTGCCCAACAGCCACATATCACCACATCCACTTACACCTTCAAACCTGTGCCCACATCCTATATAAAACTACTCTTAAACTATACTCTTCTCCACCTGATGACCTACCAAGTGAGTACCTAAAAGTAACAGACAATAGCATTGCCTATCCTATCTCAGTCCTTATAAACAGGTCAGTCTAGGAATTCCATGTTCCCTCTCTCTGGAAAAAGTCACACATTATCCCTCTGCACAAAGGAAGTAATTTAATAGACATTAATAACTTTAGACCTATAGCAGTCTTATCTCCCCTTGCAAAAATACTTGAAAAATTGTTTTCACAAACAATTGCTAGACTATCTCCTGCAGGAAGAACTTCAGTCCCCTACACAACATGGCATCCATCCTTCCCATAGTACTAGCAATGCCCTTCTAACCTATATACTTATTGCAATTAAAGCTAGAGATAATGGCAGACTAGTTTCTTCCTTATATCTACACTTGTCTAAAGCCTTAGACACAGTTTGTCACAACAAACTTCTACTTCAAATGTCCTCACTAGGTCTCTCCCAACCCACCCTTCTGTGGTGCAAAGGCTACCTTTCCAATAGGTATCAATCAGTAAAATGGCACTCCATGGTCTCTCCTTACTTCCCAATCACCACCAGTGTACCACAAGGCTCTAGCCTTAGTCCCCTCATTTTTAACATTTTCACCAACACCTTCTATACAGTCACATAAGAGGCCACCCTAATACAATATGCAGATGAGTCCACTCTCATTTGCACATCTGACAACATGGTACACCTCCAAAAAATTACTCAGGAAGATTTAGCAGCCACTGAAGCATGGCTTCATAACTCACAACTCATGCTCAATCCAAAAAAGACCAAACTACTATTTCCCCCCAATCCCTTTCTCATGAAAACACAAAAAATTAAAGTCCTCTCTCTTGAAAATACAACCACTGAAGTTACTTCTATTAGCAAATTATTAGGGGTGATAGTGGATGATAATCTTACATTCAACCTGCATATGCAAAATTTCATAAGAAAAACTCATCAAAAAATAGAAATACTTTACAGAGTCAAAAATTTTCTCACCAATGCAACTAAAACTACACTTGCCATTACTTATCTCCTCCACACTCTTCTTTATAGTGCTTCCATCCTTACTAACCTCCAGGCTGCACAAACATTAAAACTTGAATAATGCTATAACAAGGTTGGTAAATTTGCAGCAAATACCCCTTTCAGAACCCACCACTGTAAAGCACTAAAAGCCTAAATTGGTTAGAAATGCCTCATCAACTAACATATGCACAGCTTTTTGCCACCTATAAAATTATCCAGTATCCATCTGCCTGTCCAGCACTAAAAATGTTCTACACAACTATGTTCCCAGTCAGTCATTGCAATAAAGTGACCAAAAACTCCTGCCTGTCTACAAATGTATCAAATCTGCTGGGCATTGTCTGAACTCGCACAATGTTGCTAAGGCCTGGAATTCTTTACCTGTATCCATTAGGTCAATACCCTCCCTCTCATCTTTCAAAACCACTTTGAAAGACTTCCTAGCTCAAATCTGGCTTTGTTCTTGCTCAAAACCAGGATAATCTATATCTCCAAATCTGAATAAGTGCCTTTTTTATTCCTTATACCTCCTTAATCTCCTTTCTTCACTTACTTCTTTACTTCTATCAAATTCTCTTCCCTGACTTTCTCTCTAAATATACCATAAGCATGTTTTTCCCTCACTTCATATTGCAATACCTGTTTGTATTACACTAACCTACATTTAATTCTCTACAAACTGTTTAAAATTTCTGTAAATATTAAATGATTGTCATATAACTTGTATAGATTCTTAACCAATGCTTTTATATTGTTTCTAATTTGTTATAATTATTTAGGCAGCAGATATTTTTGTTTTAATTTTGAAGATCATAAAATTGTTGTTTTCATAGGTTCATAGGTTCATAGGTAGGTACTAGGCTATCTGCCCAAAGGTATTTATAAGCCTAGCCAGAATGTGTTGGCTTTCGCTGCCCCCTTAGATTAGTTTCCTGTGCCTCTGTCCAGCAGAGCCACTGAAGTGATCCCTGGGGTAAACTTTCTGTTTCCCATCCACTCGTCAAGGTTTCTTTTGAAGAGTGTTAGCGAGGAGCTCTACCTAATGTAGATTGGAATCTTGTTCCAAACCATGGGTAGTCTCTGGGACAGGAATCTATCCCTCCAGCACGTCCTATTTATTGTTGTGGTGAGGTTTAGATCCCTAGAGCGTGTGGCTTGAGGGGATAAGGTTTTCTTTAGGTGGAGCATGTCCATCAATTCTGGGTTGGACATGGCCATGCAGAGATCACCTCTGAGTTGGTGGTATGAAACCGAGTACAGCTGGAGTTTCTTCAATTGAACTGCATAGGGCATCTGTTTGAGGCCAGTGATCCTCTTGGTGAGGTACTTCTGTGGTCTTTGCAGCTGTTGCAGGTATCTTGTAAGGTACATCCCAAATGGGGCATTGTATTCTATGATAGGTCTGATGAGTGATGAGCGATGAGCAGAGAGGTACAATGACCTCTTTTTCTCTGGATGCGAACCTTTTGTGATTAGGTGGGCCATGTAGAAGGATTTTCTAACCACTTTGGCAATATGATTATCAAAGGTGAAATTACCATCTACTTGGGTCCCCAGATCCCTTATTATGTCTTCCTTATTTAGGGGACTATCACCTATGTGGTAGTTTGTGGGTACTTTGTTTTTTCCAAAGGGGATGATTATGCACTTTTTGGCATTTAGCTTGAGGCCATGATTTTGACACCAGGTATCCGTCTCAGTGAGACCCTTTTGGAGGATGTCTGTGTCAGCCGGAGAGTCAATTATAGCCCCTAGATTGCACTTGTCTGTGAACTTGGTCAGCCATAGTCCTCCCATGCTTGCCTGTACCTCTGAAAGGTATATGCCGAGCAAGAGGGGTCCTAGGACTGAGCCCCAGGGATCGCCACTTGTAACCGGTTTAGAGTCGGACCTAGCTCCCGCAACTCTCACCATGTGGGTTTTGTCTGTGAGCCAGTTGGCAACCCATCTTGTGACATAGGGGTTTATGTTCAGGCTGATAAGCTTGTCTATAATACCAGAATTGGGAATGGTGTTGAAGGCCTTTGTGAGGTCTAGGTAGGCTGTGTGTACCACCTTTCCCTCGTCTATAGCCTTGGTAACTGTCTCAAAGAAGTCCACCAGGTTTAGGAGGCATGATCTGCCCTTAACAAAGTCGAACTGGGTAGGGTCCAGTGTTTGGAGGTTTCCAATGTCTCTGTTAATGAGTTCCATGATGATGCACTCCATAGCCTTGCAGACAAAGATAGTCAGGCTTATAGGATGATAGTTCCCGGGGTCTGTTGTGGCTCCACCTTTGTGGAGCAGAATAACCATTGCTGTGTGCCACTTTATGGGTACGTAGCCTGTGGAGAGGCTGAGTTTGAACAGTGTGTTTAGGTGAGGGGTTAGTTTATCTTTGAGATTGTGTAGGACGCAGCCTGGGACACCGTCCAATCCCATTAATGCTGTGTTTTTGGCTTTGGAGAGGGCTGTTTTAACCTGAGTGTCTGTGATTTCAGGGACTCTACATTCTTCTGGTATGGTTATGGACCCTTTTGGGGGTGAGAGGGGGTGAAGTTTGCACTGAACCTGTCTGCCAGGATGTTGGCGATATTGGTCGGTTCTGTGTATTTTGTGCCATTCGGCACTAACTCAAAAATGTTTTGCAATAATTTTGAGCTTTTCTTCCCAGACTTCCACTGAAAATGTGCTTCTAACCAGTCAGACTTTCCCAGTAATCAAATCATAATCATCATAATCATCCCCTTTTCCCCCATTTTCTACATGGGGTTGGGGTGTCATGTTAACTGTCACCATCTCTCTCAATTCAATGCCATACACCTACCTTCTTCAACTCTCATGCCTGAAGGTCACAGATCTTCTCTCACACAATTTATCCACCTCTTTGCTGGATGTCATCATTTCCTCTAACCTTCCTCCTGTCTGTCACAAATCTTCTTCACTAGATTGTCTTCTGCTTTTCAGCACATGCACCCAAACCACTGTAATCTGTTCTCTTTCATCTTTTCTGCAACTGGAACTACTTTGGCTTCTCCTCTTATCTCCTCATTTCTTCATCTGTCCTACAGTGTGCATCATGCCACCCTTCTCAGGCACTTCATTTCCATCACCTCTAGCTTCATCATCTGCTCTGCCTTTAATACCCAGATTTCTGTACCATACAGTAGTACTAGTCACACCACTGTCTTGTACATCTTACTTTTCAGCTTCTTTGGCATTCTTCAGTAATTCACTACACCTGAGACTTCATGCCATTTGGCTGCAGCCCCTCTGATTCTAGATTTGACCTCTTCATTCAGATTAACCTTCTCCTCAACCACCCCTCCCAGATACATGAAGCTATTAACCTGTTCCACTGTCTTTCCTTCCATCTCAATTCTTGGCTTCTTCTAATTTCCCCAGTTTGGTGCCATTACTACTGTCTTATCTGTGCTTAGTTTCATCCCACACCTTCAGTTTTGCATTCCAGGGTCTGATGAAGTTGAGTGTAGGAATACTTGATGAAAGCGCTAACCATAAAAGTTTAAGAATTACTGTTGCCTGCCTATTTTGTGTTGCATATCCATGTACTCACTAAATGGGATTTGAGAATGTTTTTGAAGCTGGCTTTGTGAGGTAGCAGTTCTTATGTTAAGGGTTATGACATTCCTGATTTTTGCAGTGTAGTTGGAGTATAGGGAGGCACCTGAGCTATTTTTACTTCTGGTAACTTCCATTAGAGATTTATTACTGGATTGTAGCAAGTGTTGACTTGAGTATTGATTTAATAGGCCTTGCATAGCTGTTCTTTTTTCAAGTTTGCAAAATATATGATGGGCCATAGTAAATTGGTTAAGGGTGAGCAGGCTGGGTGGTTCTAGCCAAAGTAGTTGTTCAAGGGCCTGGCAGTGATGAGAGCTAAAGGCTGAATCAGTTGCAAACTTTGCTTTTTTGTTGTAACAGGTGTTTATTTTGTCGAAGTCAAATTTTGTTGAGATTAATGAATTGGGGGATGCATAGAGAAGTGTGGAGACTGAGTGGGGTCAGACAATACTGGTTCTAGTATTACTGGATAGGTATTTTTTGCATCTGTATATAGTTCCAATTTTTTTTTTGGACTTTTTTATTGTTTGAGTAATATGTAGGTCAAACTTCATGTTTTGATCTATTATAGCACCTAGATGTTTGGTTTGGAGGACTGGTGTAATAGGGGTTTTCTTGCTTGAAATTATTTTGAATGAAAGGATTGGATCTATGGCTTTTGTGGGATGAAATAGCATCAGCTTAATTTTGTTTGGATTGAGTATGAATTGCGCATCTGATTGCAATGTTTCAACTGCAGTAAAGGATACTTGTGTTATATTTTGAAAATTTTGGAGGGTTGGGACTGAACAGATTAGGGTTTAATCATCTGCATATTGGACCAATACAGCATGTAGGGTGGCAGTATGAAGGTTGTTGGTGAATAAATTGAAGAGAAGGGGACCAAGGATAGACCCTTGCAGAACCCCTAAAGTAACCGGTATAAGAGAATATACACATATATCTATATGATATATCAATGCTGTTAACTTGACTTCTTGACAGGATAAGAGAATTTGAATTAATATAAATTCTTCTGAAGTGAAGAAGTTTGTAGTAATTCTAATTATTGCCATTATTTATTAAGTGCAACTTAACACCTATTGCTATCAAAAAGGTAATTTGGCTGTGTGCAAAGACAAACTTCAATTATGCATTGCATTTTAGTCTGACACACCAGTACACAACAAGTCTGGTCCAGTCCTGTACACCACACAACTGATATGGACTTACTTAACAGTTAAACAAGTAGAGACATGATAATCAGACAGGGACCATTGAGGGGCACTTATTTAATTTTATTGTATTTGTATTTGTTTTCTGGGGGAGAGCACTGATCTCCATGGACCATTTTCAGACCCAGCCCAGAAGTTGAGCCTGGTCATGTGACTTACTCAGAGTCACAAAGTTAGGCAGTGGAGGCTGTGGATTATTAGTACTGTGTTAATTCAAGTCATTGACATTATAAAAGAATGTGAATGAATATACATTTTTCTAAATTAAAGAAACAGTCTATGTTATAATTCTTAATTTATTTCTAATTATTGTCATCATAGCGTGTAGTTCTTCACCACCTGTTTCTCTAAAAAAGGTAATTGTAAAAAAAGCCACTAGGCCAATAAGTCAAACTACTATATTGATTTGTATTTTATTTTAATTTGACACATCCACCAGTTCAGTCAGCCCACTATAACTCACAACTGTTCAGATTTCTGCAGAATGTCCAGATTTTTGCCTCATTTTTCATCTGTTTCTCATAACATTTGTGGTTTTCTGGCAAAACACTGGTGATTAAAGTCATTAAGTAATGACAAACATGTCCTATCCTTCAGGAAATACATGCCAACAAAACCTGTTAATTCTAGCAGGCTGCTTCTTTCTAACTTCATAAGTTCAATATTTAAAACTATCCCTTGTTTTGGCCTTTGTCCCACCACCATTATTGTGAAGTCACTAAATAAATGACATACATTTGAGTTTCAGACTTCACATCTCACATCCTTCAGAAAATGCATGCTAACACAAATCCTATTATTATAGCAACCTTCAATTTTTATAAAAGCAATTTTTAAAATCTGTTCCTATTATATATATATATATATATAAATATATTTGTACGTATGTATATATATATATATATATATATATATATATATATATATATTATTTCTTCAGAGTGGATTGCACCCTAGACAAGGCAGTGCTCGGGGCACCCCACCCTTGCTACGCTACTAGGACAGACAGAGAGAGAGAAAGTGCCATTGATTGAAAAGAACTGCATGTTTGTCAAGTGAGTTTGATTTATCACAAAAAATGTCCATACATACAACTATACATGACATGATCCTATATATTTTAGAAAAGGAGCTTTGAAACTATAATACAGTGTTACCATCCGTATGGTCTGTGTTAACATGTGCATAAATATTGGCTTAAAATCTTTTCTCTCTATTAATAAATTTTCATATGTTACTCAGTCCTGCTTCTGTTATTATTCAATTTGTCTATTTCATTTATAGGCATTCAGTGTTACTATGAAATGCAGAAAAATATGTTAGAATTGATAATTCTGTCCTTATCACCGATGGAATGCAGTTCACTGACAACAAAGACCATTTTACTTCCTTGGGCTCCATTACTTAATGGGCCTGGCAGAACTGATAAGAATTCCCTGAAGCACAGCACAGTGTAAGGAGAGGGTATTGAGCCATTTTTAACTGTTAGTCAACAAACAGCTGTAACAAAGATCATATGAAGCTTTTAATGGTTTTAATTTATCTGAATATGTAAAGGGTATGGTAATTAAGAAATACTTTTTAATTATTTAAGGCAGTTTTATTTTCTTAGCCTAGATTAATGTTTTTTATTACTATGTGTTTATTTTTTTATTTTATGTATTTGATAACCAGGTAAACCGAATGGAATCAAAGAGTCCCTCTAAAGGGGTTTTCTCTGAAGAAGCCAGAATCACAACACAAACAAATCAAAGAAAGGCTGAGGGACTCAAACCCTAGACTGTGGCAAGCAATTTGTTAATACCTCATGGCCTCAATACTCTTGGTTAACTGCCTGGCTGCTTTACTGTGTGAAGGTAATATTCATGTTTGAAACAGGTAAGATTTTTTGCTGTTCATCGATTATATTAATCTGAAATGTTTAATTACTATCATGAAAAACATAAACCTTGTCACCACTAATGTACAATAAGGCATAACAGGGTTATAAACAGTTATTAACTATGGCAGCAGTAAACTCTACAACATGTGTTCACAGAAGTCATGCACTATACCATGTGATAATAACTCAGAAGTAGAAAGCCCATTATGCTTGTATTATGTAATAGCTATTTAAATGTTTCAGGGACTACTTTTCATACAACAAAACACACTAAACAGGAGTATCTAGCAAGTGAATGATCAGATTTCAGAATGCCATCTAGGCTGCATGTTATTAAGCATATATAACTCAGATCTCAATGACAAACACAGTGATACAAGCTTACCTCTGATATTTCCTTCATGCACAGAGCTTGTTTCCAACTGTGAAAAGAAATGAAATGGATTAAACAGCGTGAAAACGACACTACAGAAGAAAAAAATAGAATAAAACTTGGAAAAATAATAATACATACCTGCCTTTGTGGATATTTAGGAGTCAGTTGGAGTAATTCTGTGCTACAGCTTTCTTCCAAATCCCAAAAAACTGTCTTTGCCTCTGGTGCTGCCGAAATATCTCACTTATTTCACTGCTTTAAATGAATCCAATAATATATTTCAAGTAATTGTGGCATTATATCAGCAAAAAAGATACTTGAAGGGTAATGACTACACAAATCTCAGTGATCACTTATGACTATCTTTAGTATTGTCAAAGATAAAAAATACTAAATTTAAGTAAGTCTTTTGAAGAAGGTGCATTATAAAAACTACCTATCGGCACTGTCATTAAGTGTAAAAAAAGATTATGATTTTGTTGCCACTGTATTTATTTCAAGTTCAGTGTCTGATATTTTGAAATGTTTTTCACGTGTGCAAAATATCTTATATCTTGCAAAAAACTGGACCTATAGATATTTCATCTGAATGTGTTACTATGATGAGTAGGGTGTTCTAAAAGAATTCTAGTCCCAAACACTTGAAACACATTGTCCCAAAGCCAGGGTTTCAAGTATCTTGTAGATCATGTAGGCTGCTGCTGGCATGCAAACTCAAATACGAGTTCAGACAAACAGCTGCTGCAGCTTACCCAAACACATTATTCGAGATCGAGCGAGGGAAGTGCAGCAGCCATGAGGGAGTGAGAGGAGGAGCAGCAGGATTGTAGATTGGGGCACTGGGGAAAAAGGAGTTTTAGGTTTATGGAGCAGGAGAAGGATTTTAGCTTTAGGGAGGAGGAAGGGAGTCTAAGTGTTAGGGAGTGTGAAGGGACTTTTAAGGTTAGGGAGTGTGGGGGCTAAGATTTGAGACCAGGAAGGGAGTCTTAGGGTTAAGGAGTGAGAAGGGTATCTTAGGGTTGGTAATCAATAGGCGGTCTTAGGGTTTGGGAGGACTTTCTTTTACTGTTTGCTTATCCTCAGCTCTGGAGAACTGTTTTTGGTTGAGGCAATGTCAACTCTAGGATTGTCCAGGGTGCCAATTGACTAAGCTACAAAAATGCACACATAGCATATATATCTACTAAATTCCCGATTCTGGAACTTGGACTCATTGTTACATAGGTTCATATGTTCATAGGTTCATACTAGGCTATCTGCCCTAGGGCATTTATAAGCCTAGCCAGAGTGTGTTTGGCTTTCGCCACCCATTTTAAATGAATTTTGCTATGACCTATTTCGAGGTTAGTATACTGTGCTTCTGTCTAACAGTGACACAGAAGTGATACCCGGGTTAAACCTACGATCTCCCGTCCACTCATCAAGATTCCTCTTGAAGAGAGTCAATGAGGGACTCTGCCTAACCTGGACTGGGATTTTATTCCAGAGTGAAGGGAGCCTCTGGGTTATGAATCTGTCCCTCCAGCATGTCCTATTTATTTCAGTGCTGAGGTTCAAGTCTCTCGAGTGCTTAGCTCGATGGGATTTGGATTTTACGTGGTGCAGCATGTCCATTAATCCCGGGTTGGACATGGCTACATACGTCAGGCACAGATCACCTCTGAGCAGGCGGTATGCCACTGAGTAGAGCTGGAGTTTCTTTAACCGGGCAGCATATGGCATCTGTTTGAGCCCTTTGATCCTCTTGGTGAGGTACTTTTGGGGTCTTTCCAGTTGCTGCAGGTGTCTGGTAAGGTACATCCCAAAAGGGGCATTGTACTCAAATATGGGCCTGATGAGGGATGAGTAAAGAGGCACGATGACATCCCCTGATCTAGATGTGAATCCCATCATGATTAGGTTGGTTATATAAAATGTTTTTCTAACCACTTTGGCCCTGTGGTTTTCAAATGAGAGATTGCTATCAACTTGTTCCCCAGGTCCCTAATTACTTCTTCCATACTTAATGGATTACCACCTATGTGGTAATTTGTGGGCACTTTGTTTTTGCCAAAGGGGATGACTATACACTTTTTGGCGTTTAGCTTGTGGCCATGGCTCTGGCACCAGTTGTCTGTTTCTATGAGGCCCTTTTGTAGGCTTGTGTCGCCTGGAGAGTCGATTATGGTGCCTAGTTTGCAGTCATCTGCGAACTTGGTCAGCCACAGTCCTTCCGTGTTGGCCTGTACCTCCGAGAAATATATACCGAACAAGAGAGGTCCCAGGACTGAGCCTTGTGGGATGCCACTTGTAACTAGTTTGGAGTCTGACATGGCTCCAGCAATTCTAACCATGTGGGTTCTGTCCTTGAGCCAGTTTGCAACCCATCTAGTGACATAGGGGTTTATATTTAAGCTGGTGTGCTTATCTATAATGCCCAAGTGGGGTATTGTATCAAAGGCTTTTGCGAGGTCCATGTAGTCTGTGTGGACCACCTTCCCCTTGTCAATGGCCTTGGTGACTGTTTCAAAGAAATCAACCAGGTTTAAGAGGCAGGATCTGCCCTTAACAATGCCAAACTGGGTAGGATCCAGTGTCTGTAGGTCCCCAATATCTTTATTTATGAGGTCCATGATGATCCTTTCCATAGCTTTGCAGACCAGGCTATTCAGGCTTATGGGGTGATAGTTTCCAGGATCCGTTGAGGCACCACCTTTGTGGAGAGGGACCACTGTTGCTGTACGCCACTCTTTGGGTACATATCCTGTAGTAAGGCTGAGATTGAACAGTAGTTTTATGTTTGGGTTTAGCTCTTCTTGGAGTTCATGTAAGATGCAGCCTGGGACACCGTCTGGTCCCATTGATGCTGTGTTTTTTGCTTTGGAGAGGGCGGCTCTTACCTGAGCATCTGAGATGTCAGGGGGGCAGCACTCTCCTGGGATAGATATTTGCCCTTTTTGGTGGTGGGGGGGGAGTTTGCGCTGAATCTGTCAGCTAGGATGTTGGCAATGTCTGTGGGTTCAGTGTATTTTTTGTCATTTTGGACTAATTCTGAGCATATCTGGGAATTCCCACCCAGGTTCCTAACATAACTAAAGAAAGCCTTGTGATTATCCTTAGTGTCCTGTGCAATTTTTCTCTCGAAGCTGGCCTTAGACGATTTTATGAGTGCCCGTAGTTTTTTTGCTAATACTGATCAGAGATGCCTTCCCTTTTTGGGATTTTGCTCTATCATGTAGTAGCTTCTTCCTTCTATTGCATAGTTTGTTTATGGCTGGGGTCCACCAGACAGGACGCCTGCCTTTGGAGGATTGGGTCTTGGTTTTATTTGGGATTGCATGATCCATGCATTCCTGAAGGTGTTCATAGAATGCATTTATAAAGGATTCTGCGGTCTGGGCAGTATTTTCCACAGGCCCGGGGGCTTTGAAGGATTCCACCTTGGTTTTGAGGAGTGTGAAATTTGCTTTAGAAAAGTTTTTCACTGTGGTTTTCTGGGCAGGGCGTGGGGTCGGGATGTGAATATCCAGTGAGATTAGTTTATGGTCTGATCTTACCAGTGAGGGATACACTTCTGGTCTGGAGCATAGAGCCCCCATGTTGGTGATGATCAGGTCCAGTATGTTTTCCCCTCTTGTGGGAGTGGTAACAAGTTGTTCCATAGCATCTGAGTTTATAAATTCTAGGAAGCTTTGGGCTAGGGTGTTGGAGCTAGAGTAATGCTCCCCGTCTATGTTTGGGTAGTTGAAGTCGCCCAATATAATGGTGTTTGGAGAGACCTTCATATTTTCCAGTGTTCTCAGGAAGGCCGAGTGGGGTTCCTGGGTTTGGGAAGGTGGTGTGTAGCAGGCTATAAACTGGAAGGCAGTTTTACCCACTGTTAGTTGCACATGGATAGTCTCTGATGCTTTGTGCTGTGCCAGCAACCTGGAGGTGTGGGTATCTTTGACGAATATTGATACTCCCCCTCCTTTTGTGGTTCGGTCCAAGTTTTGGGGCCGAAAAGCATGATATTAGGTATCCCCATTTTGAAAAAGAAATACTGTGCTCCTCACACTCACACTTTATTCAGACTATTTGGAATAATAATCTAGATGTGAATACATGACTTCTTCGAACTGAAACAAATCTGTGTCTACTCACTTCCATGGTTAACTAGGTACTGAGTATGCTGCCATTTCTTCCTGTTGGTCTGCATATGGCACGAACCTGCTGTACTTGGTCCTGAGCCAGCATTTTTGGGCAGTGCATTACATTTCTTGTTGTTTTT